>NC_056600.1:857863-888520 GCF_018340385.1 Cyprinus carpio | reverse complement strand
AGACAGGGTTTCCAAGAGTGAGCCGAATTTGTCTAAGAAACACAAGGTTCTTACACACTGACAAAACTGCCAGGTTATCAAGTTGGGTATTAATTTAAAATTTTCAGATGGACAAAAACAATGACCCAGTCTTCGAGTCTTTTAAAGGGGTTAAAAATTACTGGCTAGCCATGTTTTAAAGGGCATCAAGACATGTAATAGTGATCAATGGCTGAGGGATCGTTTTTTTTTTAATGGGCCCATAATCTTTGTATCATCGACATAAAAATGGAATGCACCCCAAATCCCTTTCCCAGAATGGAACCTAGGAAGCATGTAGAGGGAAAGGCGAGGTGCTAAAATGGATCCCTGAGGAAGCCCAAAATTTTTAGATGGGCACAGAAGAGGTAAAAGGGCCCAAAATTTTGAAAAAATTCGACTTAATAGGATTTAAACAGTTCAAGACTGACCCTTTTTGGGCCCCACACAAGATTCAATCAAAGACAGGACACTGATGATCTTATGTCAAAGGCAGCAGCTGCCCTAAAAGATTAAAATCCCCGGATTTTCCTGATCAGTACAACTAAATGTCGTTTAACACGGCCCGCAAGCTGATCAGGTATGAAAAGGTTTAAAAACCCCAGACTGAAAGAATTCTGAGATCTGGAGTCTTGGACCAACAAAATTTTTCCAGTGCCTTAGAGATAAAAGGACCACAGAGATGGACGTTTTTTTTGTTTAAAATACATGCTAAGGAAGGCTTCTTTAGCAAAGGAGTAACAGAGGCCAATTTTCAGGCTGCGGGAACCAAACCATTAAACTAACTTTTGGGTTTAAAACGGAAAGTAAGGCGGGCCCCACTAACCCATAACGATTTAAAATACCGGGGGTAAATTATGTCGTGAGTACAAGAACGAATTTTTGGGGGGGAGTTAATAATTTCAAGAGAGAAATTGCAAGGAAATGGAATCAAAGGACTCCCCATACAAGGCGATGACTGGGAAATCTCATCAGAAGCAGGATCATTATGCCAGAAGTGTTTAATTTTAAACACAATGACATCTCTTTAGAATGATTGATTGATTTTAGTCTGTCTTTCTCTCTTAGATGTAATGCATATGAAGTTTGGTAAATGGTAACAGTCCTTGTGCTTTGGTAGAGGTGGAGGTTCTTCATAGAGGTCAGTAGGGGAACAGTGTGTGTGATAAATAGCTGGGCTATACCTGCTCACTGCAGTGGTCAGTAATGAGGGAAGCTGGACTGTGTAGAACCTGTAGATACTCTGGAGTGGAGTGCCCATTTGGTCAAGGATCCAGGACCAGAAATCTGGATGAGTGCTTTAACATGTTTGAGGAACAGAGTCTACACTGAAAGAACTGTGGGTCAGCAGGATGGAATAAACCTGTCTGCACATAATAATGATGCTGGTGTGTCATATGCTCAGGTGAATAAGTTAAACCTCAAAGCATTCCTCATTTTTCTGATAATTTTGTCTTGATTATGTAAAGAAAATAAGATATATATTTTGGATGTGGTTGGCTGCATATCTGATTTAAACATGTCTGTTGTATATTCATAGAGTTATAACCATGCGTTAGTATGTAGGCATCGTGGAAATAATGTAGAGTTTCCATGATTATTTTACTGCAATTTTGACAATGATTCAAAGAAATATTTAACAGCACCCATCCGTACTTAAAGGCAGTGAGTGACCTCAAATGTCACCCAGCTTCAAGAACCCTTTCATGAATAACAACGCAAGGGAGATTCATTTTCATTTTGGAACTTTCAATTAAAAAAAAAAAAACCTTTTATGGAGTACACATTAAAACATTTAAAAATGTATATATGTAGAAAACACTTGGAGGGTTAGAGATACTTCATGATCAGACGAGTGGATGTCAGTGTTGGATGCTGTCTTTGACCAGCAGGATGCAGAGGTTGTGTGTAGAGAGCTGGGGACTGTGGGGCTTCGGTACCGGTGCTGGGAGAAGCTGCTTTTGACAAAGGAGGACACTCAGATGTGGGGACACAAGAGATTGCGTGCAGAGGAAATGAATCTCATATTTCATTCTGTTCAGTATCATCACTCAAACACAACGCACCGTTGACAACATTGTGGGACTGATCTGCGGTTCTGGTTAACTATAGTATAAATATTCACGCATCTCTTAATTTGGTTTAAGTAAAATATCTAGGTCATGTCGTAGGTTTTGAGTTATAAGGTGATCAGTGTGAATCGAAAGCTTAGCTTAAGAATGTTTTATGCATTGTTTCTGAACTCTCTTTTACTTGCTTACAGGTTACACTGATCTTTCAGAATAGTAAACAGTTCAGACTCTTGTTTCTGGAAGAGTGGAGCTTCAGTTCCTCAAAGACGTGGGCACAGTGCGTGATGCAATGCTGGGATATGAGAGCTGCCAGTGTTCTCTGTAGACAGCTGAATTGTGGGATTGCTGTGTCTGTTGTGGGATCAGATGGTTTGAGAGGGAAGTGGTGAAATCTGGGGCTGAGTGTTTGATTGTGACGGGAATGAAACAAAACTCTCAGAATGTTCCATCTCTTCATGGAGTCGAGCTGAATGTTCTCACAGACGAGATGTTGGAGTCATCTGCTCTGGTAAACTTTTTTGACTTTGAGAGCGTTATGTTGCTGAATTTTTTTTTTAATGTATTTTATAAACAATATTTCATTACATTCTAACACATTTCAGATTCCTCTCTGGATCTTCCATGATGGTTGGTGACGGTTGTTCTGGAGAGAGACAGTGGAGGGGGAGCTGAAGTTTTCATCCATCAGCGTCTGGAGGATGAGTTCTGCTGGACTCCTGGAAGTCTCACTGAATCCTCTGTGGTCTGCAGGACAGCTGGACTGTGGCTCTGTGCCTGAAACTTACTACAGCTCGTCTTCATCCAGTCCTGAACACAGTCATGAGTGTGGTGACGGGCGTCCAGTCTCTGGGAGTGAAGCTTCATCTGGGGAACTGCAGCTCTCCACAAACTCTCAACTGCAGCTCCACACAACATCTGTACATCACCTGCCTTGGTGAGAACAACAACATCTGGGCAGATTCTCCAGGGTGTTCGTGATCAATAATGTGTTTTATTTCTTGAATATCAGGTCGTCGGGGTCCATCAGGTGGTGGGTTTTGGGGGGAGACTGTGCAGGGGGAGGCTGGAGGTTTTTCACAGCGGATCATGGGGGACAGTGTGTGATGACTCTCTGGATATTAAAGATGACCAGTGGTGTGCAGACAGATGCAGTGTGGAGTGGCCCTCAGTAACGAAGGGGTTACCAGACCATGGTTTGGTCCTGGTTCTGGACACATATGGGATGGATGAGGTGGAGAGTGTGAGGGGAATGAGCCGTCCCTGTGGAGATGCTCGCTTCTCAGGCTGGGAAAAACATGACTGTCAACACAAGAGAGATGTAGGAAGGTCGTGTGCCTCAGGGTAAACATGCTGCCTAAAGTGTTTACACTGAAATTAAAATTTAAGGTTTTACACATCTCCGAAAATTCAAGGTTCCTAATGTTCACATTTTTCACATTTATGATGTTTAAAATTGCACATTGTTGTTATGTAGAGTTTAAAGAGATCAGGTTAATCTGAGGGCAGTGAAGGGAATCGTAGAGGTTTTCTACAATGGATCTTAGGGGTAATGTGTGTTTAAACCAGATGGACAGAGACACAGTGAGTCTGATCTGTCAAGAGCTGAACTTGTGGAAGACTCTTGGTGTTTTGTCTGATTCTACATCAAGAGTGAAATCAGGTCCTAACTGGCTGGATAAAGTTAAATGTCGACCACATGATTCCTCTTTATGGCAGTGTCCATCTTCACTCTGGGGACAGAATAACTGTGGTTGATGATGAAGTGGCCAAAATCATCTGCTCAGGTAAAAACAGATGTTTTTTTCCATCAGTAAACAATATGTGAAAGAGTATCTTTTATTATTAGTGCGTTTGAGAAGATGTGTGGAATACATTTAATAATAATTTAATTGTTGTTACAGAAACAGGAGAGTAATGCGTCTCCTCGAAGCTCTCTGACATGCTCCACCTACTCCACATCAGAGACAGTGTTCAGGTAAGTTCATTTAAACAGAAACAACCATGAAAATTCTGAATGTGAATGCAACCCCTGTTGAAAAACCAGCATATGCGGATAGATATGTTTCGAAGCGGGCAGCTGGTTTAAGCTGGTCCCTTAAGTTTGTCATGAACTGGTTAAAAGCTTAAACCAGCTGCCATGCTTTCAAAACATATCTATCCAGCATATGCTGGTTTTTTCAACACAGGGAATATGACAATGGTGTTTTAATGAGAAACCAGCAGAATGTTCATCTTGGAATATACAAATGATCACACACATACTCCTGTGCAGACGTGCTGTTCTGTCAGTACTCTGCTTGGGTAAATATGTATCTACTCTTTTGTGTGTGTGTGTGTGTGTTTTAGATCATGTTCCTCTCAGACTGAGTGAAGGGGACGGCCGGTGCTCTGGGAGGCTGGAGGTGTATCATAATGCTGTGTGGGGCTCAGTCTGTGATGATCAGTGGGACATCAGCGATGCTCAGGTGGTCTGCAGGCAGCGGGGTTGTGGAGCAGCACTGAGGGCTGATGGGAATTCAGTCTTTGGTGCTGGTGAAGATGTTGTGTGGATGAACAGAGTCGAGTGCAGAGGAATGAGATTCACCTGTGGGACTGTCCTCTCTCCCTGAAAAACCACAATGGACTGCTCCCACAAAGAGCACGCTGGACTCATCTGTGCAGGTCACAGCAAAATACTGGAGGAATAATATTTATTTTTAGACCCATTTTAAAGTGTGTAATATTGGGTATATTCAGAACATTCATAGCTTTGAACATGCTTGTGTCTGTTTTTGCCAGATTTGCCAGATTTGTTGGTGTCTACTACTCCTGCCACAACAACATCAGCTTCTCCTCCAGTGCGCATCATCTCGAGTCTCTCCTCCACAAACTCCTCCAGCAGCGTCTCTCTCCGTCCCCCCAGTGCTTGTGATTGTTCTGGGAGTGTGTGCTCTTACTGCTCTTAGTGCCAACTGCTTATACTGATTCAGCAGAACAGAGTGATGAGGGAGAGGTAGGAGAGATCCAGAGACTGTCATATTGTGTCTTATTCAGTGTGTGATCAGTCATGTGGTTGTGAACTGACAGCAGGTTTGTCTGTCTACACTCCACAGCTCTCTCTAAGAGGAGACACAGGATGATGACTGAGGCCGTTTATGAGGAGATTCAGCACAGACACATCATCCCTTCACTCAGAGGGGTGAGTAACTGTCATAGTATTATATTTGTAGTCATCAACAGGATAATCACTTTATACAGAGGGATGAGTGAATAAATCACACTGATTTATTTGTGGGACCTTGAGTGTTATTTGAAATTATAGTATTAGTGTTGAGTGATCCAAAGGAAATGGGGGTTTTGGCAGATTTGTGATTTGTGAACATCAGTCTGATGGTTCTACTCCGTAACAGGAAGTGTCCTTTCTGAAGAACACGCATTCTGGGTATGAAGATGCTGATGAGAGCTTCTTCAGGTTGGAGGCCCTTAAATATAGTGATGTCACTCACTACTAAACCCTATGTACTGTATGTTGTGTAATGCAATATAATTAATTAAAAACGTTCTAAAAAACATTCACATTGCAAGTTATCTTAGCATAAAATATATAAACATTCAACACATAATTTCGATATGGTTTTTATTTTATTTATTTATTTATTCATTCATGGTCATGGGGTTTATATTTTTTTATTAAAGGCCAAAATCTGCAGATCTAGAGCCACACCTGAATACATAGATGATTTCTTCCAGGCACTGAAGGCCCGACAGGTGAGTGACTTTCAGCTGATGGGTTTCCATTCTTTAATCTTTTGGGCCTGTGAACAGTAAACCTGTTTCTGTTTATATACCTTAGTTAAGGTGTAAAGCATATTGTATGCAGATGAAAATGCAGGATGTGAGGACAGACTTACAGTCTTAACAGTGCCATGCACTGTACAAAGGGTTCTAGAATCACATCATTTTCAAAAAGTTTTTGATTACTGAAGCCGTTTTTTGGAAAGATGTGTTGACATTTGAACATTAGTATGAAGATCAACAATAAATACAATCCACTGAACACCCTGTACTTCTATTCCCATCTTTCCCTCTCTGCCCTGACTAATGTCTGTTCTCTCTTTGTTTTTTACTCATTTAGAAAAGCAACAAATCACACCAGAGAACATGATGATGTAGAGCACTGTTGGACTGAGACATGCTACAGGTTTAGTTCTTATAATTATTTATACACGTTTTAACACAATGTATGTATGTTATTATTTTTAATTATATATATGCAATAGATTCCAATATCCAAAATTTTGTTCATTTGATGGATGAATTTAATTTTTCATTATTTTGTTGTAGATGACTTACCAGAAAACTATGATGATGTCGTCATCATACAACAGTTCTCCAATGATAAAGCAGGTGTGAAAATTCAATTTACACCCTTCTAGATTGGAACAGGGTTTTTTATTTATTTTTCTTCAAATTATTGTGCCAAATAAAGTATGTAGTCCAGTGGTGCCCAAACCTGCTCTTGGAGGGCCAGTGTCCTGCAGAGTTTAGCTCCATCTCGTCCCAACACCCCTGTCTGGAAGTTTCTAGTGACTCTGAAGACCTTGATCAGCTGGTTCAGGTGTGTTTAATTGGGGTCAGAACTAAAAATCTGCAGGACTGTGGTCCTCCAGGAGCAGGATTTGGTCACCCCTGAGAGATGTCTATTTGTTCATGTAATTAATAATAGCCACATTTATATCAGAGGGTGTTCGGGAGGAGTATGATGATGTGAGAATATCAGAGAAATATATGAGTGACATGTTTGGTACGTTATTAACGCCTTCATTTAGTCTTTATAATTACTTTATATGATCAATTTCTGATACATGAATCATTCTCTTGTTTTCCAATAACAGACTATGATGATGTGGAGGAGATCCAGGAAAACCGCAGGATCTGTATAACTCAAACCTCATACACTGCCTCAAATCCTTTCAAAGCTTTTAAAGTTTAAGCAGTATTACTACTGTATATACGTTTTCAGTTGCAATCAGAACAATGTGTTTTGTTACTTTCTGTACAGAAATATACAATGGACCTTTTCAAAAGGTGTTTGACTTTTTCCAGATGCTTTTACAAATCTTGTTCTATTGTTTAGCCTTAGAAATTTGAGAGAACAAAAACCTTTCTGACATTCAGTTTCTTTGTATAATTTTTTTTAAATGTTTTTTTATTTTTTTTTTTGCTTTTTTAAGTTTTTTTTATTGTTATTTTTTTTTGTTTTTTTTGTTTTTTACCTTTTTAAAATGTTTTTGACTTTTTTCAGGTGATGGTTCATTGTTAATATTTTTGCTGAAAGGACATTAGAATGTTACGGCGGCCGAGAGCTCAACGAGCTGCAACTTCAGAAAACACATGCAAATAGAAAAAGCACCAGAAAATTAAGAAAACATCTTCATCAGTCTGAGAGCTACAAATATTTCCAACACAAACAAATACAAAAGACGATGCAAATCCTCACAACACAAACAATTAAAGAAACACGCAAGTACAGACCACAACAAAATTACCCCAACAAAACTAAAATTAACCTTTTTTTTTGGCGTTTTTGATTACCATTTGTTACCACAGTTGTACAAATGCCCATGGTTAAACTCAAGATTCAAGATTCAAGATTTTTATTTGTCACATACACAATTATATAGAGCATATATAACCAGCAGTGAAATGTGAGTCAGGTCCCCGCTCCATGGACAGTGCAATTATTAAGAATACAACACAGATGAAAATATACATAATATAGCTATGAAAGAATGAAATAAAAGTAAACAATATAAAATATAAGAATAAAATATAAAATATATAAAGAATGTATACTGTAGAATTAAATATATAGTGGAAAATAATGTGCATGAAAGTAAACTGTAGTCCTTAAATAATAAGATACACAGGAATGTACAAGAGGCAAATGTGCAAACAGGTTGACACTTACAGTATGTCAATGTGAGGTAGTGAATGATGACTGTCTTACTGATAAAGTGAATATTAAGTGGAGACATGAAGATGTTAAGAGGCTGGTTTTGAGTTTAGGAGCCTGATGGCCTGGGGGAAGAAACTCCTCCTAAGTCTCTCAGTTTTTTGGTTTTGGGTTTGGGAGCGTTTTCCAGATGGCAGCAAAGTGAAAAGATGGTTACTGGGGTGAATGGAGTCCTTGATTATTTTAACAGCTCTGCTTTTGCAGCGTTTTGAGGTAGATGTCCTGCAGAGAGGGAGAGCAGACCCTGAGATGCGCTCAGCTAAGCGCACAAACTCTCTGCAGGGCTTTGCAGTCTTGACTGGAGCTGTTCCCATACCACACTGATATACACTGAGTCAATACACTTTCAATGGCCCCTGAATAGAAAGTTTTCAGGATTGCAGGTGAAACCCTGAATTTTCTCAGCTGTCTCAGATGGTACAGTCTTTGCCTGGCTTTATTAACCTGTGTTTGAATGTGTGTAGTCCAAGTCAGGGTCCTCGGAGATGTTTACACCGAGGTACTTGAAGCTGCTCACCCTCTCCACAGGGGTCCCGCTGATCATTAGAGGAATATAGGGCTGCTGCTGTCTCTTCCTGAAGTCAACAATTAGCTCTTTAGTTTTTGCTCACATTCAGAGAGAGACAATTGTCCTGGCACCATGATGTTAATTTCTCTACCTCATCCAAGTATGCGGTCTCATTATTGTTTTGGAAATGAGGCCAGAACCACAGTATCATCAGCAAATTTAATAATAGATGTGGAGCTGTGGAAGACATGCAGTCATGTGTTGTAGAGAGAGTAGAGCAGGGGACTCAGGACACAGCCCTGTGGAGCTCCTATGTTCAGGGTGATGGAGTTAGAGGTGAACTGGCCTACTTTCACCACTTGAGGTCTGCCGGTGAGGAAATCAAGAATCCAGTTGCATAGTGAAGATTCAGGCCGAGGTCCATGAGTTTTAGAAGCTAGCGTGATGGGGACTATATATTGAAATGGTATGTAGTAAAAATGGTATGTAGTAAATCAATGGTTAATTTGTGTATGGTTACCATGGTTTAACTATAGTAACCAATTTTTGTTTTTTATTTGCTTTTTATATAATGTATGAATTAATGAATTAATCTTAAGGCTATGGTTAAGTTCTATAAGGGAAATTGTAAAACTAAGTTAACCACATAATGGTAAAATAAACATTTCTGATGTCTGTGCCTATTTGTAGCATGTTTCTTTATTGTTTGTGTTGTGAGTATTTGCAGCACGTGTGTTTGTTCAATTGATGAAGATGTTTTTCAAGTTGCATGTGTTTTTTCATTTGCAGAGTGTTGAGGCACTCGCCCACCGAGAATGTACTTAATAAGTTTATAAACAGCCGACAAGAGCAATAATCTTTCTTTTTAAATTAATTTAATAACTTTTTTTTTTTTCTTTTTTTTTTTTTTTCTTTTCTTTCTTTTCTTTTCTTTTCTTTTCTTTTTTTTTTTTCTTTTTCTTTTTTTACTGATTCATTCATTCTTTATTTAACCAGGATAAAAACCTCTTTATTGACTTTGACTTAAAATCTCTTACAAGAGTGACCTGGCCACCAAGCAGAAACAAATAACAGAAATATACAAGTTTTACATCAAAAAACATAAACACAAATCAAAGATCACAACAACAATTTACTGAGCAGAAAAGCATGTTGTTCACTTTATGTGCTGCAGTGCTGGTTTCTGATTGTCTGAAACACATGACATGAATACTTGCTCACGATGTAACAAAAAGTGAAACCACTGCGCCACCATATTGCTTTGCTCTAGTATTCCCACATATTAGGAAATCGTGCAATCAGAAAAGAAATGAGAAAACGTCACCTAACAAGTCCGAATTTTTTATATCTGAAGTCTCAATATATATTCTTACATTTCAGATGTCCTAAGCCTGTAAATGGTTTTTTAAATGTTGGCAATTTTATTTCCCTGCTTATTAAAAAATGACACTCATATTCATTATAGTAGCGTATATTTGAAAGAGACATCTCAACATATGTAGGGGAGACCGTGGAGTGTGAGTGTTGTAATATGGCTTTAGTTGTTTAGCTGTCAGTTTGACCAATCAGACATCTCCATCTCCATTTAGAGCTAACAGGAGAAGTGGCATGTGTCTGTGAGCAAGACTGTGAATTGTATCACCAAAAATTGATTTTCAGGGAAGTAAGTAAATTTTTTTATCAAGATTATTTTTGCCTAGCATTTATTGTAATGTAGATAAAAAATTGTGACTTACATAATCTTAAATAGCCATTTCTTTAGTTTAATTTGATGCTAGACATTTATACTAACTTCAAACCCACATGCTAAAAGACAGTGTTGGGAAGGTTACTTGGAAATGTAATAGGTTACAGATTACAAGTTTCCCTGTTTAAAATGTAATAGTAGTGTAACTTTTTTCAGTTACTTTTTTAAAGTAATGCACTTTTTGATTACTTTTCAAAATTTCAAATGAATGTTTATTTTCAACTGTTAAATCATTTTCAAACATTTACACCATGCAGGGTTAACCTTACAATAGTACTCAACACTGTCAGACTTTCAAAACTCATACAAACAAATTCTGAAACATGTACAACCCTATTTCTTTTTTTTTTTTTTTTTTTTTTTTTTGTATGGACTTGACATTTTTTTTTTTTTTTAACTTTAGTTTGGGGACATGCAAAATAATTATAAGTTCTCTCCTGAACTGCACCTTCACTTCCATTTTTCTTTTCAGTTTTCTTCATTTTGGGGCCTAAAAATCTCTCTTATGACTTTAATACTTAGGATTTAACAAAACTATACTTTATAAATTTGCCTACATGTCAAAATTAGACATCACTACAATATCTTTATAGAAAAATCCTAATACTAAACATGAGTCATGTTTTTTCCCCTTATAAAAATTAACCCATGCTTTTTATTATAGTAAAAGTACAGTAACCATGTTTTTTTTGTTGTTGTTTTTTTACCACAAATGGATTACCATTTGTATTTATTTTTTAATAAATTGATTTGTAAGTTAATTTTTAAAATCATGGGTTAACAATAGTAAGTAACCATTGTCTTTGGACTTATAGTAAAATCATGTTCATTTTCGTTGTGTTGTTGTCTGCTCTAGCTCCTCCTAAACCTATTATAAAATAAGATTATTTTTCTGCTAAATTACTACCTTAACATTACAATAGATAATAATGATGTCCTTTATACAGTATTTTGAGTGATGAGTGATGAGCAATGTGCTGCTGCTGCTTGACTAAGTAGTAAACAAAGACAAAACTACAATAGCATATTTACAGAATCTGACCTGCACTTGAAACCCTGAACAGTAGTTTTGCTTCTCTGCTCCACCTGTGCGCTTCCACAGTCCACTCATTCTCTCTCTCGCATTGATTACTCTGAGTCTGATCCAAACCGAGCATTGCCAGTCACGACTACCCGATTTATGATTTATTAGAGATTTAATTATTGAATGGCGGATTCGGAAATAATCGCTTTAGTACATTCGGCAGGCAATTATTACAATAATAATAGTTAAAAGAAGCGGGCCAATCGGCGCCAGGCCACCGGGAATTGTCCCGGTTTTTCTTTTCCCGATGTCCAGTCAGCGCCTGATTTTCACAGACACGCAGAATGTGCAGGATTCATATATTGCATTTTTGAGGCTTAATATTCACAGACACTAGTCCATATCGTGTTTTGATTTAATTTTGATTTATTGTTTTTGATTTTTGTTATAAGTGTGGGTTGTTTATTGCAGTTGTGGGTTTTTGTGGTTGGATTCTAGGAACACTGGAAAAATGGCAAAAAAGAGATTGGTGTTTGGGAAGGGACAAAAGAAGAAAAACAAAGAAAAACAAGCCAAAAGGCCAAGTCCACTGACCAAGAGTGTTTTCTGATCGTCTCAACGATGATCACTGTTGGAAATAAGTCGAGAAGAAGTGTGGTGTCAAGTGTGGTTTCTTGTTTTTCAGTTCTGGGCCCATGGAAGCCTGCACCCAGCGGCAGCCATTCTACATTTGTCACAACTGTGAGACTGACTCAACCCTTATGAGATTATTATACACACACTCACACTGACGTCACAACAGCAATTTGTTATAGGTGTTAAGTTTAAAGGCCCATACGAAAATTCAACGACCTGTAACACGTTTAAAATATTTATTTACCATATCCATAATATTAAAATCCACAGTGCAGGCTCATGTCATATCTATCAATATAAAAACAAGGCACAGTTGCCCTGTTGTGTGAAGTAATGCAGCTTCATCAATACACAAGGTAAGTCCTTCTTTTGAAATTCTTTCTTTTGTTTGTAAATTATCCTTACCTGCAGTACTGAGTTTATGAGATCTTCTTCAGTAATGACAAACAACATTATGGAGTGCTATTAATAGGATGCCCAGGCTTTGTTCTCAAGGCTAAAGAAGCAGCGTGTAACCAAGGTAATAAATGTAGCTTGCAGCTCTCTCTCTCAGTGAAAATATTCACATGATTGCTCTAGTAACCAGCAGCAGTAGTGCGTTTTAAACATCATCCAAACCATAGAAGTGTGGGGTGTGTGGGGGGCCCCTGTGGGAACCTCTCCCTCGCCCTGGAACGTGATTTGTACCGAGGGGGCCTGGGGTCTTGACGACGTTGCTTGGGCCCACAAAGTGGTATACAAAAGCCACCCCTGACCAGTCGGCTCTGGTGGTCAGACTTTGCAGCTGTTTAGAATGTGCTGAAAAAATCAGGAAAATTTACAGGAACAGCTCCCATTTAGGGTCAGAAGAACACCAAAAACTCAGACTGTTCCTGGAGAACGGGGAGGTCTGGTAATCCTACTTTTAAATGCCGTTATAATACAACTGAATAAAAATACCAGGAATATCACTTTCACTGCTAATGTGGTATTTACATTATTCTGTCTCGAGTTTGTAGAATATAGTATAGCACGCAGACAAATGTAAAAAGAATATGCGCCTGTGAATGAGCTCTACATGAATGAAATTAGATTGTAGCATTTCTCTAGAAAAGGTAGAAACTACTGTAGACTCTTGTCTGAGCCCCTTTACAATAAGAAGTGTTTTGCTGCCATCTGCTGGATGAATTACACATTACAGTGTTAAACACACATCTACAGCTACATATGTCTTTAATATAATGCAACTTGCTTCTGTATTGTTTCTGTATCAATCTGCTTTAAGTTTAGTGTGACTTTATCTCCACACTGACTTCTGACTGACACGCGTCTGTCCGCAGAGGAAGTGTCTCTTCACGACTGGAGGAGGAGTCCCTGCTCATCAGCGCTGACACTTTATAGAGATATATGATTAGAAAATCAAAAGGCATCTGTTATTCGCTTGTACCTGTTAATCAGTTGGGTCAACAACAACAAAAACAAATCTCTAGAGCCAGGACATTATCTTTTATAATGAAGGACATAATACCAGCAAAACGCCTGTGAAAAAATACATATTAAATACATTTTTTATACAGACTTTTAGAGTGTAGCATATTAACTAGCTACCCGAATATACTTCTTAAAAACCATTGTTCAGAATGTAGTTTTTAAATAGTAAAATGAGGACAAAATAATTAAAATTAATTGTTTAAAAAATGTGTAACTAATCAACTAATCCAGTTCAGTGATAGAAATTAACTTTTTTTTTTTTTTCCAATAAGTTTAAATAGAGTTTTTTTACCTTTTATGGGCAGTTTACCTTAAGGCCCTTTTTCTAAAAAGTGTGCATTATCTTTTCAGTCAAATTCTTAAAATTGAAACAGTCAATTAGAATACTAAGCTATATTGGGCTGTTACCAAGCAAATTAGATGAGTATTGACAAAATGAATATTTGCAATGCAGAGAAAACACATAAGCTGCATTAGAACTAAATAATAAGATTTTTTTTTTTTTTTTTTTTTTTTTTTTTGTAAGTAATCAAGTCTGAACTGCAAATTATAGCTATTTTAAAAATATGCACCCCATTCAATTTGAGTTGCTATTCCTACATATCTTGAAAGCGCAAGACAGAAAAATGCTATTATCGTACAATTAATTCTGTATTACATGAATCATGTAAATGACAGTTCAACTTTTTCAATTCAAAACGGCGGAATTTGACCAAACAAAAAAACAAAAAAAAAAAGTTAGTCTAATAGTTTGCATCACGGGATAATACAGTCGAGCCGGGCTATTGCATATAGTAAGTAACTTCTTACATTCAACATTAACAGAAAGTCAAAAGAGGTAAGCTTTCAACTGTAAATAAGCTAGCATATATGTATTTTAGGAAACGCTTATATGCTCGTGCCCCGTCCATGCAATGAACGCACGTTATTGAATTGTTTTCTTCTTCTTCTTCTTCTTCTTCTTCTTCTTCTTCTTCTTCTTCTTCTTTTTTTAGAACATTAACTGCTCAGGTAATTTCAGTGGTAGGCGATGCGATGATACATACTGATTTACGTGAATGTGTGGATTAAACTCTTCATAACTCGCAATCTCCCCGTGATAGCGCGAAAAAATATATTCTGCCCATTTTCGCTCGTTGTCAGCCTCTGCTTTTCTGCAACAGACAGAAGCCTCCGCGTGAATTCAGCGCGCGCCTTACATTCCTAAGATATATTAAAGAAATATGCTGCAAACTTTCTGGAGTTATTTTATAATTATTTGGGCAGTCTCAAGCTTATATTCTTAACGTTCTCAAATACAGTCGGTTTCAGATTAGTTTTAATATATGCACAAAAAAAATATTAACGTAATCTTTATCTAATTCTGATTGGGTGGGCAGGGGACGAATCATTTGGGTGGGCTCAGCCCACCCCTGCCCATGCCTGGAGCCGGCCCTGATTCTAACTGCATTTTAATAAACTGAAAAAACATGCCGTGAAGAAAGGCGGCGCGCACTGGTCTAAACTACTAGATTTTCTATTGCCCTAGCTAAACTTTAGTTGAACTGGTCTAAACTACTAGATTTTCTATTGCCCTAGCTAAACTTTAGTTGATTTAGTTGATATACAACTAAGGCCATAACAAGATCGAAGATCTCCAAGAACAGAGCCACAAGAAGAAGATGACAAAGAAAAAGAAAGAAAAAAAACTAACAAAAAGCCACATGAAAATAGAAAAATAAATAAAGGAAAACAAGAATTATATAGGTTCTTTTAATAAGTTTAAATTTTCTGCAATAAACCAAACAGTCTTCTTACAGTTTTGCATTTTAACAGTCTTGGGTATCTACCATCTTTCTTCCATTATTATTAAACACAAAAATGATATTCAGTCTTTTTTAGAAATCTTGAGAAGACCAGCTTGACTGAAGCTGACTTTTAAGCCACTCGAATGTATCAGACCAAAAGACACTACTGAAAGAACAGTCAAAAGAATAAATGTACAGTCGTCTCAATAATCAACATCACCAAAAGGTACAATTAATTGTGATATATATTAAAATCTATATCTAAGAAAACTCTAAAGATGGGTAGATATCATTAAGTGTATTTTCTTGGCTTTTTTGGCGGGGGCGGGGGGGGGGGGGGGGTAGGTGGGGGGGATAAACATTTGTAATTTTTAAAATAGAGCTCTTTGGAAAAATATAATTTACGTTATTTCGGACTAGCTTGATTTGGATATTTATCTTGGGTCCATTGAAGTCCTTATTCATTATTTGGCATGCGGGCTACTAAAACAAATCTTGCCATTTATTATCAAAGAAGGGTAAATGTAGAGCTTCAGTTACATTGGCCACTGTATTACTAGCCAACAATACAAAGGCCTACAGTTCAATACTCTGGTGTATGCTTGTTATCACAATGGATATTATATTTTCCACAAAAGTTATTGTGATCCATAAATAACTATCTTTCCCTAGCAGGTGAACAACAGACCAGACACCTCTCTCCACCCATCTCTGATAAAGAGTGAATGTACCTATTATCCCAAATTGGCGAATTATGCGGGGAAAACATTTTTGTTTATATATCAACTTCCAATATAAAAGAACCTGCTTATGATAATCTGATAATTTGAGTGGAAATTTTTGTATTGAAAAATCACAGCGCAAATAAGAATTCGATTCCCTACCAACACATTCTAAAGATATTTCTAGGGGAGCAGAACCAGAAACTGTCATTGTTTATTAGAGAAAATTTTTGAGCCCATTTTATCTAGAAAGTTCCTTTCATACAGTCAAAATCTATGGCCTGCAACCCACCTTCTTTGTAATCCTTCACTAATGTCCCTTTTTAACATAATAATTCTCTTCCAAATGTAATGAAAATTCATCTGATTAATTAACTTAATTTTCTTATTGGAAATGGGAGGGATCCTCCTACGGAGGCCCATTAAGGTTCATTGTGGTGGAAAAAAATCAGAGTGAGTGAAAAAAATTTGGGTGGGGGAGAGGAAAAAATGATATTTTAATTTTTTTTGCGTTCTCTCGCAAAACTTTTGCGTTCCCTCGTGAAACTTTGCGTTCCCTCGCAAAACTTTTGCGTTCTCTCGCAAAACTTTTGCGTCCTCCTCTCGCAAAGATATTTGCGTTCCCTCGCAAAATTATTTGCGTTCCCTCGCAAAATTATTTGCGTTCCCTCGCAAACAATTTGCGTTCTCTCGCAAAACTTTTGCGTTCTCTCGCAAAACTTATGCGTTCTCACCTCGCCAACGCAAAACCAGCTGAGTTCGGAGGGACAAACAAACACTTTCCTGTTTACTTTACAGCTTGTAGTGGTTATTATACAGCTCCATACAATGGAGCGGTTTCATAGAGTTTTGTTTTGAACTTGAAGAAATAGTCAGTGCATGCTTATTACGGCACGGTTTTGGGACATACTAAAACGCTTAATGTAAAACACTGTGTGAGAGCCGTGGGAACAGGAGCGAGGCCGGTGGAGCACCTGCGCCCATTTCACCCGGTAACGAGTCCGCGCACGAAGGGAGAACTGAAGGGAGGGACTGATGACAGTGTGACGACGATAGAGGACCCCAGGCCGGACTTTATTTTGTGTGTTTGGTTCTGTTTGTAGTGACGCGACAGTCACGTCACCACGAGTAGGGGCTGTCGCGAGGTCTTTTCAGGTATATTTTATTATTAAAGTTTTGTATTGAATGTTCGACCCGGCGTTCCCGCCTCATTCCGGGTGACCAAGTGCCCGTTTGTTACACACTGGATGACTAAACTTCAGTAAACGGATTACACACCCATATTATTAAAAGTAGACAGACAAGCAGAATAGCCCAGAATATGAACGTCACCTGGTAAACTGCACTTTAAGCCCTAAGGCTATCCTCATAGAAAAGAAAGAGTTGTAAAGGAAACTTTTGGTAGTTCAACTAAACCAGTTGGGTATGCCAGTGGGGGGACAATAGTTCACCACGAGATCTAAAACACGGTATTCTAAGAGGACAATAACAGATGCAGGTTTCGCCAGTCCTTGCCTGCATTTAGGTTTTGCCTTCACAACAATTCCATAACCTGTTGAGCTCACATAAAGTGCAGAATTAATACATTGGTGTTTCATTTAGGTGTGTGGGCTTTAACAAAAGATATAACAAAATTAGTATATGCAACAAATCACTAAAGTAGGTAAATTTATACAAAGAAGGTATAGCATAAATACACTTCAAATGAACAACCTATCGTACTAAGGGTGATGACAAAGAACCAGTAAATTGCATTTAAGTACCCTTTAAAACAATGAATATCAAAGCTAAAATTCAGAAGGGTCACAGCTATCAAAAGCTGACCTTATCAATAAATAAACACTTACTTGGTGTCATTCTAACATACGCACACAACACCAACACTTGAGGAAAGCAAGCATTGAGTCCATTTGCTTTCACCTACTCTGGCAGGCTATTTCTACACAAACATAATCACTGCCACCTGCTGGAAATGGGCAGGAGCGTAGTGTCTTTAGGTCTGTTACGATGAATCACATTCAAACAATGGTGATCCCCAGCGAAAACTTCAAAATAAAAGCTCATTGACAGGGGCGCTTTTTAACAAGTTTTATTTTTAAACTTGGAGTACAAGTTTTTTTAAATTTTTTTGAAGGGGTTTTATTACAGTCAGCTTTGCCTATAGTTTAAGACATGGTTTTGGGACATTCTGAAAACACTTCATGTCGGATTTTGTAGCTACTATAACAGTGGCATCTGGAGGCCCCCATTCGGTAAGGCCTAATAAATACGTATAATGCTAATAAAAAATTGTAATATTAATAACCTTATTTTTAGCTTATCAGTTAAGCAAATAGCCAAAATACAACCGTTTGTCTACCCATTTACAAACCGTCATAAGGATATAGAAGGGATCATTAAGGGGAAGCTGGACAAAGACCCGTTAGGGCTAAAACCAAAAATATGGTAAACAGTTTATTAAAATAAAATTTTGCAGGCCTATTATGCACAGGAAAGCAGAACTTAGCAACCACAATAGGTAGAAACAGAGCCAAATTAACCTAATGTAGTGCAGCGAAACTGGGCTCACCGTTACAGCCTCCCTCTGTTTCATTCCACCAAAACTTTCAAATGTTTCCATATTCGCCCAAGGCATTTGAAGTAAAACTCATTAATTGAACCACAAAATGTGCCGCACTGGAAGTGGGCCGGTGGCTCACCGCTACGGCACAAGATATAATACAGATTATTTAAATTGATTGTGTAACTTTATATCTCCTTTCTTGGTGATTCTTTATATTTAATAATAACAGGCGCCGCATTGCAACACACATATGCGCATGATGGCGCTCGCGCGATCACAAATCGCCTGTTTGAAACCACCAATACTCCGTCGCACTAGGGAGCAGTAGGGCATAATGCGATCTTTCGATATTCACTTTGAAGATTCAATAATATAAAAGATTATTAGAAATGGTTATAAAGCAAGTAAACACTTAGTATGTCAGTCGTCCTTGTCTCCTTTTCGACTCTGGAACCTATACCGATGGAATGCAATTTGTCCCTGAATATCCAGAATATTGCATATGTTGTAAATTGATATTTATATAGGCCCCTAACAGTTCAACCAAAAATGGCAACATATTAAGTGGACATCTTTTAACATTTTTAAAAGAACGGCCCATACATTTTAAACACAATATTGTTATATTGTATTTTACAACAAAATAATAGTTCCAAATGAGCCCCGGCCCACTCCAGTGCGGCACATTTTTTTTGTTCATTATGATTTTTTTCTTCAAATCACATTGCGGACTATGGAAACATTTGGATTATTTGTGAATGAAAGAGAGCTGGACACGAAGAGTCCACGCGGGTACGAATGAGGCGGGAACCGGCTGCGACATTCAAACCCAAAACTTTATTAAGATAAAATATACAAAAAGCACTCGCGACAGCCCCTACTCGTGGACGACTGTCGCACACAAACAGAACCACAACACACAATAAACGTCCGAGCCTGGTCCTCTATCGTCCAACACTGTCATCAGTACCTCCTTCAGTTCTCCTTTTCGGCGGGACTCGTTCCTTGACCGGGTGAATGGCGCAGGTGCTCCACCGGCCTCGCTCCGTTCCCACGGCTCCTCACCAACAGTTGTTTTACATTAAGGTCGTTTTAGTATGCCCCAAAACCGTGCCGTAATAAGCATGCACTGACTTATTTCTCCAAGTTCAAAACAAAAATCTAGGAACCGCTCCATTTTGTATGGGGGGGCGCGGTTATTTTAAAAAAAGCCACTACAAGCTGTAAAGTAAACAGGAAGTGTGGTCCGAACCCAGCTGGTTTTTGACGAGGGAGATAGAACGCAAACAAAGTTTTGCGGACAGGGGAGAACGCAAAAGTTTGCGACAGGGAACGGCAAAGTTTTCTCGAGGGAACGCAAAGTTTTGCGTGCGAGAGAACGTGGTCGAACGCAAAAATTTAAAAAATATATTTTTTTCTCCCAACCAAATTTTTTCACTCACTCTGATTTTTTTCACCACAATGAACCTAAGCGGGCTCCGTAGGTTACACTGATCTCAGGCTGGTAAACACTCCAGACTCCTGGGGCCCATTCTTCGTACCTCGTATACCCTCTTAAGACCAGAGGAAACAGTTTTAGGAAAAAAAAAAAGTTTGTCCATGTCTTTTTTTTTTTTTAAGATATTTCATTCATAAGTTATGCTATGCCCTCGGTAGAAACCTCAGGGATTTAAATTCCAGAGAAAGGGAGATGAGGAAGAATCTTTTAAGGATGAGGATTGTAGTGGTTTGTGTTTTTCTATGCTCATTAAGTACATATTTAAACTGTTGTAGTAATATATATATTATATATATATCTACTATTTCTATATATATATATATATATATATATATATAAAAGTTTTTTTTTTTGTACAATTACCAAATAACCCAAATCTAATTCTCGTGTCATGTAACTGATGTTTTCATTAAAAAAAGTACTGAAACGTTATAATACTAATAATTATTATTATTCAATCCAATCAATCATAACAGGACATGTGCATATGTGCATTACTTCTTGTCTTGTGGAATGAATTATGTAGTTGCAGCTATTATCTGGTTCTGAATCTAACCATATACAATTATTCCAGAATAATAGACTATTTAACTTTTATCTTAAAATCTAATAACTATTTGTAAAAGTTTTTACGTGTCATTATTTATCCCGAAACTTTCTAATGTCTCCAAATTAAAACAAAAAATGCTCTGAGATATGGAATGCAACCCAACAGAGGCTCTTTCTGAGTCATGTGAGCGCTCCTTTGTAGGAGAAACAGCATCCTTTGGTCCTGTACGTAAACCCTTTAAAACTCAATGTTTCTGATTATTTTTTATTAAATCTGTGGTTCTTCTGTTGTCCAAAAACTATGTGGCCAGCGTCATGTATTTCTCTCTTTCTTTCTGATGAAAAAATTAAAGTTGGTTGCACGGACTGTTTTTAAAACCTGAATAAAATGAAAGCTCATTTAAATTCAGATCATGAAAAAAATAGAAAAAAAGGTAAAGTGGTAGTTGGTGATAATTCACTTATATGGCATTTATTGTATATACAGTACCATGGTACATACTTGTAGTTGTTAAATGTTTTTCACAGAGCTGGGTAGTAATGTAATCAGATTACCAAAAACTGCCAAGTACTCATAATAGAGTATAGTACATTTAAATATGCTCATAATTCAAGATTACAGGTACTTTTTGGCGATTACAATATTACATATTATTCATCCACATGGCAGTTAATCATTATAATTTATGATTCTCCTAAATTCATATTTCTTTCTCTCTCTCTCTCTCTTTCAAATTACTCTCTATATTAACTACTTTGGTCATATTAGTTTAACTATATTCAACAATACAGACCGAATGGTCCTGTAAATGTTATTGTACATCAGTTTTAAAAACCATGCTTCTGAATGGCATGAAAAAGACCTCCACAGCACTGAGATCTGATGACACAACTAATATGCAAGTACTCAATAATGGTGATGTCTAGCTGTGAAACACATACGTCCTCATCATTTCCAGAAGGCCCTTAACGGGAATGAGAAATCGACCTGAAAGACTTGGCTTGGACCAACAAAATAAAATCATTTCTGTTTTAGTGTTCAAGTGTTCAAATCATTTATTTACATTTTATGATTTATATAATTATTGCAGTTTTTTAATTCAACTCAACAAACTCACTGCCAGTTCTTACATTAAGCCCGGTTTGGGAAACTCTGAATTAATATCATTTTTAATGCATTGTATGATGATGATATCAAATTTTTTAAATATATTTTCTTTCTATTTGCTTTTTTGATTTACAATATGGTACGTTAATGGTAAGGTTTAAAACAAAGTTAGATAAAAAATGTTATCTAAAAGTAGTCAGAACTACATTACCTAAAATGAATTACTCTACTAACTCACAGTTTTCATCACTGTAATCTGTAATCAGTAATGGACTACAAGTAATAATTGACGACGGACCACTGAATTATTCAAAAACTAAATACACACCCGAGATGGTGATGCGGACCCAACATGAAGTGCTTTTTTGTATGGTACTTTGTGTTTTTTTTTTTTTTTTTTTTTTTTTTTTTAACTGACCCAAAAAAACACTAACCCAAAAATAATTATTAAACAAAGAAAAATCATTGTAATACATTCTGAATAATTAAAGCATCAATTATTAATCCAAAAGGATTGAAAGGGGGACAATCCCAAAACAAATGACTTTTATGCAAAGATTGACAAAAAGAGCAGGATGTGTCAATGGTATTTTACATTTTTGTAAGTAATGCTTTAACAGGGTTCAAATCTGTGAATAATTTTGTAAGATATTGTCTTTACACTTTTATTCATTAGAAAACACAATTGGAGGGTGTTGGTGTGACGCACACCGTGGCCAGTTAATATCATTCATAAATATTATTTCAATAGCGCATTGCAGGCAGGAATTTGAGGAATATTGTCCAAAAATAGAATCTGACTTTGTAATCATACTTTGCATTGAGGGGGAAACAAATACCACCAGTGAATTCAAACAGAAATCATTGAGCCATTATTATTGTTTTAAAGAGCAGACGAAATTTCCAAAGAGACTGAAAGCTATATGTAAAATTTTCATCCTGGATACTGTAAATTGGTTATTTCAAAACAAAAATCTGAATGACTGAATAAATGCTTGTTATCAAATAACTGGGTTCAGATAAAGTGCTTCTCAAAACTCAAACTGATGCTTCTTTGTTTCCCTCGCCCTCTGTTCTCCCAGCCCCTGACCTGAAACTAATCTAATAACATAAATACATCCACAAAGAAATGTAAAACAACAAATATAAGTAAAGTAGCGTCTGTTATTTCCTAAATATATATATAATTGCATTTTTTTCCACATTTACATTTTTTTCAATTTATTTATGTATATGCTTATCTATTTTCACTCTATGCAACGTATTGGTTTAACAGTAATATATTTTCACATTTATTAAAAAAGCTGACATAAATACATATATAAATAAGAAAATGATAAATATTATAATAAATAAATAAATGAGAAATAAATTTTGAAAAAACAAATACAAGTTACATAATGAAATATAATTAGCAAATGCTTATTATTTATTTTTTACATTTTATTTTGTATTTTCTTAGTAGATGTATATAGTCATTTATTTATGTTTTGGGAACTTTGGCATTCAACATACTAACAGGCTGTCTGTAAATACTTCACTGGTGAGAAGTTCCTCGTGCAGCACACAGAGACAGACCTGTCGGTCCTCTTTACAATAAGAGTGTTTTGCGGCCATCTGCGGACAAATGCAGCAGGCGCAGTAGAAACAATGATTACTGCTGTTATTTTATCTCAAAGTTGTACATAATATTAGTAGATAATCTTCAATTTAATAAAAACTGTCATCAACATAGCTTTAACAACACATAGTTTAAACTATGGGTAATCCAGTATTTTATGTTTTCTTGGTTGAATAAAGGAACAACTTAGTAAAATCCATTAATTCATTAAAATTAGTCATGAGACATGGTCTAGTAAGTTTGTGTAAGTGTTTAAAGATTCAGACTACAGAAGTCAGTGATCAGAGCTTGTATCTGATGTGTTCAGGTTCAGGTTTTGATTGATGAATAGAAGCTATGCAGTGTTTCTGACCCCCCCAATCTGCTTTAAGTTTCGGTGATTTTATCTCCACACGACATGCTGACGGACACGACGTCTGGTCCTTCAGTGAAGTGTCTCTTCACGCGAAGGAGGGAGTACCGCTCATCAGCGCTCACACTTTATTGATATATATGGAGGAAACAAAAATGCTGCTTTTGAGTTGTCCATGAATTCGTTTGCTGATTTCCTCGGTGTGTCTAATATGGTACAGTGAGTGTCATTGGCAGCTGGTCTCTCTCTCTCTTTAGGGGGCTGAAGGAGCCAGTTTCTTCAGTGTGCAGACCGAGGAAACTGTGCTAAACAGAATCAAAACACCGGTGTGAGGAGCAGCAGAAGAGAGGGCTGCCGACACTCATTTTACTCGCCTCCATAATCACTATAACCACATCTAGGTAAGTACAACATAGACAATAAGATGTGAAATTACACGTTTAAATGAGGCACTTCATCTATAAGGCCATTAGCACTAGAAATTGAATAGATTGCCATTATTATATTTAAAAAACTGTATCTTTATAACATAAATCAGTAATTAGCAATTAGATTTTATAACAAATTTGGGATTTTACAGGTCTAATAATTTAATGATGACAGGAGTATCTGTAGTGTATCATCTGGAAATTATCTATAGATGCTTGTATTTTATAAACCTTTTACATATTTAACTTATGTTCTCAACTTTGCAATATTCTGCTGGGAGTGATTTAAATTCCCTTTCTCTCTTCTGTACAGATGTAGAGATTGTGAGTAAGTTGGTGGTAAGGTAAAAATTGGTGTTTGCCAGATTTGTCAGTGTCCATACTCCGCCACAAAACAACATCCGGTTCGCATCCGGGCTTAACCATCAGTCTCTCCGCCACAAACTCTTCCGGTCCCACCAGTGCTGTGATTGTTCTGGGAGTTGTGCCTCTTACTGCTCTAGTGCCACTGCTTATTACTGAGTCAGCAGACAACAGAGTGTGATGAGGAGAGGTAGAGAGATCCAGAGACTGTCATAATGTGTCTATCAGTCGTTAGCTTGTGATCAGTAATGTGTGTGAAACTGGAACAGCAGGTTTGTCTGTCTACACTCACCGCTATCTATAAGAGGAGGACACAGGACGGACGACAGCGGCTGCTTATGAGAGATTCATTTAAGACCACAATCACTTAACTCAGAGGGGTGAGATATGGGCCATCTATCTAATTTAATATCTTAATAAAGAGTCTGTCAGAAGTTGCTGTTCATCTATTATTAGGCCTGTTAAAAATCCTGCTTAAAACCACAGAATTCATACAGAAAAACCAAAAGAGTTGCAGGGTATGATTGTGTGTGGTGTGTGTGTGTGTGGTGTGTGTGTTGTGTAGTGGTTGTGTGTGTGTGTGTGTGTGTGCCAGTGAGTACTCTTCCTGTGAGTATTGTTTAGATGCTAAGGAGGAAGGGTTCATGTGGGGAGACTTGGTGGTTGTTATAGGCCCAAAAAAGGGATTTTGCCTATAAGGCTTTTAAACGTGAATTAATGAATATTGTGCGTGTGTCTTCTTTAGAGCAAGGAAAGAGGCGCAGTCTGTTTGTAATTATGAATGTGTTTCTGACTGCTCTGCTCCTCTTTTACAGGGGAGATCGAGAGATGAAACACACATTCACTCCAAATTCCACACAAAAAAGACCCCTTGTTAATGAATTCACATAAATTAATAAATAAATGCGTAAGTGACCTAATTATTGTACATATTTGAGTACTGACCCCATACTATTAAAATACTCTGTTCACTATATATTAACAGTTTCTCTCCTTTTTTAGCAAGAGTTCAAGACTGCATCAGGTCAGTAACCTATGTAAACTGATACATGATTCACTACCAGTGTTATAAAATCTGATGAAAGAACATATTTTGGCTTTTGTATCAAAACATATTGTGTGTTGAGCAGAAGGATGAGTGAAGGAAATCCACACCGGGAAACTATGATGATGTCATCACTGATGGACTGAAAACCAGATGTGAGACAGGTGGTCCTCTCTTACTCTAAAACAGCATGATATAAAAATATAATTCATAATATAATAATAATAATAATAATAATAATAATAATAATAATATCCTTTAAACTCAAGATTGGTACAGCTAATTATTTTTAATTACTGCCTTATAAGGGGTTTTTGGTTTACATTTAATTGGATCATATTTGTATGTGTAGTTGACACACAGAGAATTCGATAATTCATCATTATAGACAGATCTTCAAGGGGGTAACAGGTGAGCTGCACGAACTACATTTTTATGGCCCTTTCATGTTTAAATGATGTATCAGAATGTGTCTCTGTGGTAATCAAGTCCTGAAGGAAAGGGGAACCTTCAAATGTGGATAATGAGTTTTTAAACTGAAATTATATTTTTTTTTTGTCATTCTTGATCAGAGAGAGTTCAGGAGAAGTATGATGATGTCATGAGTGTCAGTGAAGATGTGAGAAAACCTGTTGGGTAAGTTACTGTAACCCTTTTGTTCTCTTTTATTATCATCTTTATTTAAATTTGAATATTTTTTATATTTTTCCAGTTGTTTAGACTTAAAATATTTATTCAATTATAGTATTTGACATGATTTAAGATTTTGTTTTTAATAACAGATTATGATGATGTGGAGCAGGAGTCAAACAAAGAAGGGGGCATTTGGCTCCAATGATCTCATCCACTGCTTCAGTTCAACAAGCATCTGAACAAAGTTTGAGTTATTGATATATTGATATTGTTATTGATATGTCAAATCTCAGGTTTTATATTTTTCCCCATTTTTTTTGTATTAAATCTGTTATGCTTTTGTGCTGATTTTTTTGGATTTTTTGGCCTTTTTAATAGCAATTAAAAAAAATGTTTTTGTTATGTCAATAAGAGATTACATGATGCCTGAAGTCAAATGTCTGATCTACATTATAAAGCACAAACACAGTGACAATCAAAAACATCCTAAAAATAAACCCAACAAACACTGAAATCAAATGTCTGATCTTAGCTTATAAACCACAATCGCAGTGATAGCTGAAGACATCCTAAAAATCAGTTCTGAAACACTGTGCGATAAAATAACTTTCACAATAGAAAGAAAAGAAACAACAATCAACTAAAATCAACTTGTATCAACTATTATTATCTTATGCGATCAGGCGTGTTATAAAACCAATAAATAAATTATGCATATTGCTTGTCTGCTTGGCTTTTATATTTTACTTATATATTACTTTTAAATTCTACATTTTACTGTAGAAGTGTTGAATTATATGTGAAATTCAACAAACTGTAACATGTTTAAAATATATATGTATTTTTTCTCTATACACCACTGATGTAATAATAGAACAATATATATATTAGGGACTCTTTATAATGCTTAACAACAGAATATTAGGAATCCCAGTGCAGCTCATGTCATATCCATCAACTATAAAAACAAGGCACAGTTGCCTGTGTGGTGGACGTTCACAGCAAGGTTCATCAATACATAAGTGCTGCCCAGTCATAAAATGAATCCAAGGTCATGTTCTTCTACTTTTGGGTATTCTTTTCTTTGGAAAATTATACTGCAGTACTTAGTTATTCAAAGCTGCACACAAGTTTATGAGATCCTCTTCATTGATGACAAACAACATTATTGAGCAGCAGGTTTATTTTTTCCATTTTCTTAAACTGCTCATTAATACAAATAACTGATCAGCCACTCATGCCTTACTGCATTTAGATTACGTAAGCTCACAGCTCCCTCTACAGAAAATAATCATTACATGATTTCTCAGGTAAATCTCAGCAGAAGTAGTGGTTCTCCCCCAAGAACGCGGATTTGTACTGAGGGGGGCTGTCTCCTGACATTGCTTAGAGCCCCTCTTTAAACGGAAATCCACACCTGTCCAGCAGGTTATATTGGCTGGGGCTTTTGTATTTGGTAGCCGTTTTGAACATGTTGAAAATCAGGACAGTTTAAATTGGGGACAGAACATGGAGAACGGGAAGGTCTGGTTAACACTGCGTTAAAAGACTGTTATTATAAAAACTGAATGAAAAACATCAGAAATGATCACTCTCACTGCTACAGCACATTTACAACATTCTGTATGAGAATGACATTATAGCAGAAGACAAAAAATAAAATGAATGTGCTGTGAAATTAACTCTAAATGAAATAAATTAGATTGGTAGCTGTAATGTAGAACAAATAAAATTAACATTCTCTAGAAATTTATTTTGCCTGTTACAAAAGTTCATCAATAAGAAGGATCCCTCATATTTGAGACACAAGAACTAGACTCTTGTCTGCTGTTCTTTATAATTAAAAAGTGTTTTGCGACCATCTGATGGAGGATTACACATTACGCGGTTAAATACACAAATACAGATACATATGTCTTGATATAGTGCCAAATAATTCTTGGAATAAAAGCAATGCCTATTGTACAGATCTTATCTGAATAGCGTTAATAGTTGTACACAATCAGTACAGTTAGAACAAAGCAGTGTTGTTAAATGCTTAATCATGTACAGTTGTCCAAAATATTGTACATCAGTACGTTCATTTTATAATGTTCAGTTTAATAATTTATTTTATAGCTAGATATCAACAATTGTGTTGTTAATTTCAGTAAGTGAGCAGTCAGTGATCAGACTTATCTGCTGTGTTCAGGTTAGGCTTGATGTGATATATCAATCTGTTAAGACAGAATCAAACACACGGTGTGACAAGCAGAAGAAGATGGAGGGATGTCTGACACGTTTACTCTTATAATCACTATAACCACATCTGGTTAGGCTACAAAATAGTAAAGAGGTGAAATATACATGTTTAAATGAGCAGTTATTGGATGGCCTATATCACTACAGTGGACAGAGGCCTAGTAGTCTAGAAATAGAGATTGAGACTAGACTATTAATTCTCAGTAATATTTTCTAATTATCAATGTAATGTCTAACACTCATTTTACTCTCCTCTATAATCACTATAACCACATCGCTTGTGCTTCAGCTTTAGTTTTCCAGATAAGAATAATATATTTATATTTGTGTGTAATGTGTTCTTTGTATCATATGAATATATGAAGGCTTCCAATGCAAAAAAATGTGTTCTTCGTATCATATGAATATATGAAGGCTTCATTTTGAATTAGCAATTTTTTATCAGGCTCCCATATGTTTAGGTTCAGTAATTTCACTGTAATAGCAAATAAAAGGTTAATAGTCAGTTATTGAATGCCTTTTTTTCAAAAAATGTCCAAGTTTTTTCATGGAGTTGATAAATATGATCTTTAAAAGCAAAAATCCAGACGTATGTCAGTTATTGATGCCTTATTTCAAAATGTCCAATTTATTTCATAGGAGTCTGATAAGTAATGCTCTTTAAAACAAAAATCTCAGACGGATATGAGGTTTTTGCAAAGACTGCATAAGTCTTCATATGTTCTTCAACTTGCATATTTACAGATGATTGTAGTCTGTTTCTACTGGCTAAATCTCTCTCTACTGTACAGACTTCTGGTTAGATGTCAGGAAACAGCCTCTGTGACGGTCGAAGTGAGGGTCTTCATGATGGACAGTAGGAACGGTGTGATGAGACTGGGATAGATAGCTGCAGGGTGTGTAGAGAGCTTGGATGTGGAGAAGCTGACAAGCTCTGGTGATGCCATTTGGAAAAGGATCAGACCATCTGGACAGATGATGTGGCCTGTAGCGATCAGAGTCACACTGAAGAACTGCATTCAGAGGTATATGACTGGACTGTATGAAATGTCAGGTGATTTGCGCATACATCAACCGTTAATCATCACCTAATCAGACTTTATCATTCAGACATACTTATCTTATTAAAGATAAAATTATTGATGTTGTTGGTTTTCAGAGCAACTCATCAACGAATAATCATTTTTCTTTTATCTAAAACACTTATCCTTAAAGATAAACTGTTGCTGTATGGTTATATGCCTTAATCGTAGTTACGAGATGTTCTGTGTTGTGTAATATACTAGAACCTTACACCTACGAAGATTTAGTCTGTGCTGGTCTCCTGTACAGGTGAGCAGCTGGAGCATTTTGACAAAGGAGACCTCAGATGTGGACACAAGAGATTCAGTGCAGAGGAAATTAATCTCAGATTCTGTGGTCAACTTCAAACAACATAGAGGATTCAGTGCAGAGGAAATGAATCTCAGATTCAACTGTGTCCAACATAACATACAGTGCTCTCATGAAAACAGTGTGGGACTGATATGTTCTGGTAAAATGTCAATATTTAACCTTTAATAGTGGTGCTTGCCAAAGGCAGAGCACTTATTATTATTTTTCCACACAAAATTTTGGCATGTAACTCGTCCCTCTCTGTTGTACACCCATGAATGAAGTGTCAAATCACCCGGCTCACTGAGGAGAGATGTGCTGTATCTTTTCTAAGCAATAGGACCTATGATGTTCGCACAGCGGACAAAAAATGGGCAAAAATATCCTATAGACTTACATTGAGAGAGTGTTTGTGAATTTGAATTCCTTCCTTCTCCTCCTTCTCTCCTCTCTCTCCTCTCTCCTCCTCCACACACACACACACACACACACACACACACACAAGGAAACATTTACTCTCTCTTTATATCTCTCTCTCACTCATTTGAATATCCTCTCAAGTAACCAATAAGCAATGGCCAATAATCTTCCAGCCACACCATAGCAACCACTTACAGCAACCTAGCAACCACTTCATAGACTTCCATTAAACAGATTAAAAGGCATCTTTGGATAGACATTGAAACATGGGGTTTTGCTCTTTTAACTCATATTAGCAAACAGGACTTCCATCATGCTACACATGCTAGCAGTGAATAGCTACATGCTAATAGTGATTAGCTAAGTGCTAAATCATGCTAAGAACTCTATAAAACTACCAACCACCTAGCAACATGAGAGTAAACACCCAAAACACCCTAGCAACCACATAGCCACCACCCAGAACAAGCTACATGCTAATAG
>NC_056600.1:844008-856875 GCF_018340385.1 Cyprinus carpio | reverse complement strand
AGCTGAGCACCTGTACAGGAGCCCCACAGTCCAGCTCTCTACACACAACCTCTGCATCCTGCTCATCAAAGACAGCATCACACACTGACATCCACGTCTGATCATGAAGTATCTCTAACCTCCCAGAGCAGCGAGAACCTCCAACCACCTTGACTTCTGAAAGAACATAAATAATTATAGTTCTGTCAGGACCACTATTGTCAAAATGACACTTAACATACATTTTGGGTTGGCGGTATGGTTCTGTTCTGGTATAAACTCCCTGCCCATCCATGCAGCCTGTCATGAATGAGCAGGGAGAGCTGGAATAACCTCGTAAGAGTTAAAAGAACAGAACCAAATATAGCAGATTTCATTAATTCAAGTTTCATGGACTTAAATGGGTTCAGTACTAAAGAAAAAAAAGCATGAACAATCTGAAAACCAATCCTTGTGCATTATAGGGAATAATATTTGAAGATTTTTACAGTTGGTTTGGTAGCTTTATCTCAAACTGTGTCAGAGTTTAATTAATTTAAGTGGGAACAGTATATAAAACATATGAAAAATATGGATTTAGTACTGTGTATAATTTTAATGTTGGTTTGGTATGTTTATTTAAGACTTGTGCATCATAGGGAATAATATTCTGAATATTTTACAGTTGGTTTGTTACCTTTATCTCAAACGGTGTCAGAGTTTAATTAATTTAAGTGGATATAGAATAAAAAGGATATGAAAAATATGGTTTCATTATTGTATTAGAACAATAAAGACATAATCTAAAAAACCAAGCCTTGTGCATCATAGGGAATAATATTATGAATATTTTACAGTTGGTTTGATACCTTTATCTCAAACGGTGTCAGAGTTTAATTAATTTAAGTGGATACGGAATAAAAAAGATATGAAAAATATGGATTCAGTACTGTATATAAAAACAATAAAGGCATAATCTGAAATACCAAGCCTTGTGCATCATAGATAATAATATTCTATATATTTTTTGTCAGTTTGATAGCTTTATCTCAAACTGTGTCAGTGTTTAATTAATTTAAGTGGGTACAAGTAGATAAACATAAGAAAAACCCTTTGATTTTCATCTTTAAGTAGTTATCAGTGAAAGTATTGACCTTTATGATGTTGTAAACATTGATATTACAGATTTGCTCTGGTGTCTGTGCTTCCTATGTCCAGTGTGGCATTCCATCATACGTACGAATGTGGGGGACCTTCTTAGTCCTTCTGCGAAAACTTTTCTGTTGTCAGTGTTTCCCCGTCGATACAGGTAGGTCACTATCAATGCTGTGGTGACGATCACCAGATGAGGAACAGCCCTTTGGTGGCGACGAATGTCGGAAGCCCTGTACATCTCCCGCCATCCTATTGGCCACAATAGTGCTTGGCACCCGCCATCTCAACGCATTGCGAATCATAGAGTATACATGTGTGCCGCAATGTGTCTGTCTAGCTATCTATCTTCCTGTGTGTCTATCTATCTAGTATCTATCCTCTATCTATCTATCGATCGATTAGATATACGTAGTCCAATATTTTTGAAGAAGGATCAAAACCTTTCCATAAATAGAGGAGTTTGAGAGGTCCTCAAGACGTCCCAAACCAAAACAATACCCATCTTCTCTAGGATAACTTGATTAACTTTTTTGATCCACTTCAAATGTTTGACTACTGTGTGGTATAAGAGTCTATATATATTATATATATATATTATATATATATAATTGTATATATCTATATATATATAATATACACACACACACACACAATAATTAGAAATATTGAAGTTACATCTTTCCTTTTTATTATTCTCTAATGCAGAAGTCCCAGTATCTGAAGAATTGAGAATGGTGGTCTATTACAACAACATCGGCTACAGGGGGCCAGTGGAAGATCCTTGTTTCCTTAAGTGTAGAAGATGCCAAGGAAAAAGGTCCTCAACAATCTCCTGGAACAATCAGAAGCTTCCAGAGTGCCCTTCATATTTCATTTTGTGTTTATGCCAATGTGCCAGTATGCCAATGTACTACAAATACTCACAATGCGACAAAATACAGAAATGCACTGCAATACGTCCACAACACAACACAATGCCATACCATGTGCAACAGATACGCACAGACCACAATCAGAATGTTTTTAAGAAGGCAACGACACCGCAACAAATGACAAACATTGCTCGCGGACAATGCTTATTAATGAGAATATTTAATTCTATTGGCAATTTGTTTACAATGGACACAGTAATTACATTTTAAAACACTATTAATACCTCTGATGAAAAGAATAATCTACAATGTAAACAGCGAGAGTTTTTTTTGGTTACCGTGTAATTACTGTGCTAGAAGTCATAATTGAAGAGAGGCCTAAACAGAAATCTAAGATTATATTATTTAAAGGGGGGTTCATACATTTGGTTTTTTTTTGTTATAAGATCATAATGCTTACTTTAAAAAGTTAAGTAATTGATTATAACCGATGTCCCATATGTACAATGTAAGTTACAGGGTGTGGTCCTAGGGCGGTGGTATGCAAAGTAGCTCATAGGGAAAATGTATATAAATAATTACAAGTAATAATAATCCTGAATTCAGTTATTTATATCTCCAGCTGCCAGTATAACAGTAGCAGAATAATATTACAATAATGCCCATTAGAGCATGTAGGCTACTTAGATCGAATTGTAAAGAGAACATTTATTCACAAACATAAGTGATATTGTGCATGAGTTCCCGAGTTAATGGTTTGGGGCTGGTCATTTGATTAATGTCATTCACTTAGGTGCAGGCTATAAAAGCCATTGCCCGATGCACCTAGGCAGCAGCGTCATTTCCGGGATGTGGTGTGGTTTCCGCGTTGCGATCTAACGATGACTCCTGGTTTGGTTCGGTCAGAGAATGTCTATATATGCGGAAGTTTCACACTGCCAATACAACTTCCGGCTTCGGAACTGGTTGCAGTTCCACTCTGATTCCATATGAGGGGCGCTCACAAGACGCAGTGCAGAATGAATGGAGGTCAATGGCGGTATCCACCCCTCAAAATCCACTTTTCTCAGGATATAATTTTGTGTCTAGTAAGCTTTTGAATGTTGTATTCGAAAGGGAGGATGCAAAGAAATTACATATTGCTGGGTGTAGATTTTTTAGTACTCACTTATTTGCTTTAAAAGGTCTTTTAAAATGTTAAGACGGTCATACGTATTAGACGGTCCATATTAGCATAATCCTAGTGTTTATGGGGCAACAAACAACTCACCTGTAAGAAAATCGAAAGAACATAAGTACTCGTTCATTAGGTCAACTTTCGACCTATAACCCATGTTGAAACTTGCAAAACCTACAATCAGAATCTGAGATTTCCTCAACGGCAATTCGTGTGAAAGGGACCAATTTAGCCATCTAGCCCCATAGACTCCCAATTCATTTTTGCAATCATGGCCGATAGCCCCCATTGGGAACGCTGGTGTAACGGCAACCAAAATTCAGTACAATAGGGAGTGGGAAGGGCTTTCGCACGTCGATGGGCTATTGTTATGATCTTCACAGCGTTGGCACACACTCACATCGGACGGTCGCTTCTTTAATCAGCGGCATTGCTATGAGTTTGGTATTGTTCCTCCTCCAGGTATGCGGTGAACTTCTTACATCAGCTGATCCCGCCGTCGAAGTGGTGCGAGTCGCAATTTTGTGTCTTATGTCAGTTGATGTGTGGTGTAACGGGTGGAGGGCCTGTGTGCACAAAGGCTGAGGTAATTGAACCTACAGCTAAATCCCAAGATTCCCGCAGCGCTGCCCATTTGGCTAACGTTTATAGGTTTTCTGGTTCCTATCAAGGCGGTAATCTGAACCAGTACGGGTCACCCGAGGGCGAGGACGACGACGTCAACGTTGCGGAATCTAGCTTCCGCCCGCACCAACGCCACTCGCGAACTTTTTTCCCCCCCACCCGTCACTTCGAAGAGCTTGGCGAGGAATACGACTCCATGTCGTCGCGCAATACCCCCGTCGACACAAGGCATTGGGGGTCGTCTCCAGTCGCACCGCCACACCACCCCCCCCCCCCCCCCCCCCCCCTGACACAAGGGTCCCTGGCACAGTTGCCCCCCGGGCCCTGTGCCAGTCGTCCTCTGAACTGGGTCTCGGTTGCCCGCAGCCTGCCTTCCCAGCTGTTCAGGATGCCCGGCCCACCATGGCGGACAAAGCCTTATGCTGCTGCAGGGAAGGCAGGGTTCTCTGCGCGTCACGCTATGGCTATCCTTCCATGGTTTCCCGGTGAAACTGCTTCAATCGGCCTCGACGGCGGCGCAGGTCGGCCGCTGACCGTCATCAGGGATCTGCGCTAGTGGACAACGTGATCTCGTGCTTCGATGTGCTCGTCAAGCTGAGCGCTCGGCTCTAAGCCATCGGCCCGTTCCAGCTAACTCCATCGGGTTCATGGTTCGTCATTAACAGGCACCCTGTGGCTACCCCTAGCTGACCTGAAGGAAGTTGACCGCAAGGACGCTCTTAAAAGCGCCAGTCACTCCCTCCTGGCCTCTCTTGGTGACGCCATGCGAGCGTCGGAGGTTTCACGGAAACGTTTCTGCCGGACGACGGTTCAGACAAGCGCTTCTGCAACGCGTAATGAGCCATCGGTGATGCCTCCCAGTCGCTCACCTTCCAGTCAACCGTGCTGCGAAGGTCCCCGCTCTTCTTCTGCAACCTTGCCAGGCTCAGGGACCAGCTAGCAAGCCCCGCAGGTGGAAGCCCTCGCCCCGAAACGGGGCGTATCGTTTCCGGCCGCAAAAGCAAGCAGTGGTCAGGGCCTGGAAGGAAACGTCATTGGATAGGAGGAGCCCGCGTGGGCGAGCCGCTGCCAGCCGCGCGCCATACCCCCGACTATCAAACCGTCTTCTCCTGACGGACCGTTTAGGAGGAAGAGAGAGCGCACTGGAAGCCCCCCCGCTCCCCCAGTCGCCATGTTCAATAAGCATCATTTCCCCATGGTTCCCCACGACCTTCCTACAGAGCGACGGATTGCTATGTGGGTTTAAAAATGCTGTTTGTGTGAATTACACAATAAAAACATGTATCCGTCCACAAAAAGAGCATTTTTCTTCCTCTTTGGACCCAACACTGTGTCACTCGCCCTGTCTCAGAGCAGCGCAGAGTCACAACCTATGATTATAATGGCCTCTCGAGGGCGCGAGAGTGCCAACACCACACAATGCCCCGCCGCGAGCCGCCCCTCGTCCCGCCAGTGATTCTAGTCCTCACATGGAACGGGGCTCCGGTCAAAACCACAACCATCAGTGGTTACTGTGGCCATACGGAGCTACCGCGGCCCGTTGGTGGTCACTTCCTGGACGCGGTGAGAGCTAATACCGGGCGTTTCCTTTTCAACCGTGGAAGCTAAGGGAAAATTCAGCACGGATATTTCTCTTCAGTTCAAACGGCAGGACCTCCAAGCTTCAAATGCGCGTGGTCCCGTCACTGACTTTGGGCCCAAAACCTTCCTCCGTTCTCGAGACAGGAAAGTTCTCAGATCTTACGCGAGAAAAGGACGATATGAGCGCGCCCTCGCGGGAGCAGGAGGGGGAAAAACGGCGTTATCAGGCCGCTACTTTGTAGGTGCCCAAGAAAGATGGTGGACTTCCGATTCCGATTCTGGACCTGAGACCCATCTTACCGAGCACTTCACAAGCGCGCGTATTCAGAATATGACAACGCTGAAACATATCTGGCACACAGATACGGCCCGGGGCCTGGATTCGCCTCCGTGTCGTACAAAAACACGCATAGTCAATATTAAAATAGCGGACGCGCGCACAGCGCTTCCTGAGGTTGCTTTAGAAGGCAAGGCTTATCCGCATTCAGCTGCTCCCGTCCGGTCATCGCCTCCGCCCCCGGGCACATTTTCAAAGGTGTGTGGACGCAGCGCTTTCCTCCGCTCAGATCGAGAAAGTGACGCATCTTGAATTATTATGGAAAGATTGGCTGATTTTAGCCCACTCAAGGGATGTGCGAATCAGGTCACGTGGAAACACTGCTTCGCCATTTGGATATGCTGGGTCTGTCGTGGGAATATGCGGACCGAGCGTGCTTTTTTAGAGCCGGACTATAACATACTTGGGGAGTATGTTTGGACGCGATGGCGATGCGAGCTCATCTCTCTCATCAGAGCGCAATAGAGGCAAGTTTCATGACTCTGCGTCGTTTCAGGACACGGGCAGGGTCGTTTTTCATGAGGGAATTTTTCAGAGGCTTATGGGACTTGGATGGAGTCGGCTTTTCTTCAGTGTGCCAATCAGGGTCTGCTGCATATGCTGCGGACGTTACAGTTTTGTGCTGGAAGACCTGAGTTCAGCCGAGGGAGTGGTATTCAGGGCCACAAAGCGGCATTACGGGTCACTTCACAGTTGCGTCAGTCACTCTGGAGAACCGTGGAGCAGCCCTGATATGTTCAGCCCAGGAGTTCCTTTGGGTATAGTGACTCCGCGCACCGTGGGTCTCGACGGACGCGCGCAACTGCAGGCTGGGGAGCAGTATGCCTGGGCCTACCTGCCTCAGGCCTGTGGTCGGAGTCACAGAGAAGGTGGCACATAAACCCGTTTGGAAATTGGAAGCGGTGTCCCTTAGCCCATACAAAGCCTTTCTGGCTCGGAATTAGAGCGGCAACATGTAAATGGGATTCGTAAACCGATCAACAACGTCTGTGGTCTCCGTAGCCTAATATCGCCAGTGGGGCGTGCGTTCCTGAGCTCTATTCAAACAGGCAGCGAGTCGAAAACTGTTGTGGGCGACGGACCGACACTTTCTCTCCATCAGAGTGGCGCACATCCCCGGTAATCCCCAGCACGTGGAGCGGACATGCTATTTGAGGAACGGGATTCCGCAGGAGAGTGGATGCTTCCCCAGGATCAGTTTCAAATGATTTGTGAATCGATTCTGGGAGAGGTGCGAAGTGGATTTGTTTGCCACAAGCGAGAACACGCACTGTCAGGGCGTTTCTTCATGCGCTATCCTCAACTCCCCGCTGCCGGGGAGATGCGTCTGACATCGCGTTGGCCGGAAGCGAGACTTTAAAGCATTCCCTAAGGCTGAAGATTCTGTGCCTATGGGTGGTTGTGCCGCAAAATTCAGAAAGGGAGAGAGCATCCAGTTATACCATTTACCCGTAAGCCCCGAAAATGGCCGCAATCAGCCCTGGTTGCGGGACCTGCGTATGAGTTGATGTTGGCTGGCTCCCTCGCATGGCAAATTTCCCTCCTCAGAATAGTGACCTGCTTGTCTCAGGGCGAACGGCCACGGATATGGTGCACCTTATCTGCGCTTCGCCAGACCGAGGCTGGTGGAACCTTCATTAGTGTTGGTCCGCAGGCTTGCGGTGGGGAACCGCTTAAAATGAGTGGCACGCTCCGCATTCACTGATGCTGATTTCACACTTCCGTTGCATGAGCGCCGTCTTACCAGGCTCCTGTAAACGCTGCCCGAGTGGGGGGATGTAAAGGAGGCCACACCCGGTTTTTGTAGTGGAAAAGGGAAAAATGACGGGCTGTACAAACCCAGTTGACCTGCACAATCCAAAAATGTGGTGTTTTATGGACGGTGCTAAAATATTTACAGTGCAGGAGAAGACAAAAATAAACAACCCTGTACAAAAAGAAAAGAAAAACAGCAAGCAATGTGGCTACTCCTGGCTCTACCAAATGACCAAGTTTGCAACACTGAATGAGAGCATTAGAGTCCACAATCCGAACTGAAATCCTTTCAGCCATAACGCCTATTATTAGGCTGAAGCCCCCCTATAGAGCATAACCAAATAGTACTGCAACGTTTTAGTTTGCCAAGGATCCCAAATTAAAAAATAAGTAAACACTCACCCAACCGTAACACCTTCAAAGACAGGTAAAACAAAAACAAACCATTAACAGAGAAAGAGGATGACCAACTAATTAAATGGCAAAATGGACATTTTTCTTAAACCCCCCCCCGTCTGACATCCAACCAAAATGGTATCTTCCACAGGAAGTGATGTGTCTGTTGCTTTAATAAAACTAGCCCACCCTGGATTATGGGTTTTGGTTGTACAGCGAGTGTGAAGGGATGAAAGTTTAACTTGCAAAAGGGTTGTGCGAAAATATGTGGAAAAATTCAAGGGTAATATCTATGACTGTATTATGTGTTCCGGCATTCTGTTATTTTTAGAAAAAATATAACACAATTTAAGGAAAACAAGCAAGAGTTTGAGAACAGTATACCAAACTACAGCGTGCAAGCAACGAAACTTTAGACGAAACAAAAACAAAACACTCCATAACCTTTCCTGAGGTGTACACAGATGTTAATAAATATGCCGGTCGCCAAATACACCAGTATCAGTGAAATGGTGTTGTTTTGAAAGTCCTAGTTGAGAGTCACCACGTTTACCTGTGACAGGTTGACTTTTTCACAAAATGTTGCCAGACCATTGGTATTGACCAGGGGACCTTTCCGTTGTCGGATTGTTTTTGCGCTTTCTACAACACAGATTGGATTGGCGGGAGGTTGCAATCACGCTGAAGGTGTCTGTGGACGCTATTTGTGCTTTTCATTCCCGGGTGACGGGCAAATCGATCGGTAAGCAACTCTGTTTATCAGTTTTCTCAGGGGAGCGAGGGATTGTGTCCTTCACGGCCACCCCTCGTACCGGGTGGGATTCTAGCTCTAGTTTTGAGGGCACTATCTCTCAACACCGGTTCGAGCCACTTAGCTTAAATGCCCCCGGTTAAGGAGCTTTCCCTGAAGGACGGCATTGCTTCTTGTCCGCCTCCGGCACGAAGCGATTGGAGACTCACATGCATTTTCGGTGAAGACGATGATCTGTTCAGACCCTGGAGACTGTAATGTCACTCGCAGCCGAGACAGGTTTACGTGCCGAAGTCACTCACAACACAGTTTAGCAGCACAGGTTGTTCCATGGAGCCTTAATTCTGCTGAGCCGCCAGCCTAAGTGACGCTGATGCTCAGAGACACTGTCTGCCCTGTTAGGCATTTGCTGATAGATGTGGGTCACTCGGTCGCCTTTCTGTCAGGGAAACAAGCTGTTCATGTGCTTTGGGGATTGTATAATAAGGGACGTGCTGTGTTCAAAAACAGAGGGACGTTCTCAGGAATTGTGGACGCTATTACGTGTCGTACGAAGTGCCAGGGGAGGAAAGATTGTCCCCTCAACATTCAAGCTAATTCTGTGAGGGCAATGCTTCCTCTGGGGCGCCCTGGGCTAGAGGGATGTCTATCCAGATTTATGTCTGCTGCTGGCGGTCTTCCCAGAACACATTAGCCAGGTTTTTTCCAAGATGGATGTACCCTCTGTAGGCGTACTGTAATTCGGTGAGTTAGTGAGGTTAAGTTCATCATATGTCGTGAAACTGTTATACAGCTATACAGTAGTTACCTAGCGCTAACTCTGTGTTATGGGTTATAAGATGATGCTTGCAGTTGTCACCGCAAAACGCTGTCGACTCTGTGTTTAACTCTCATGCTGAGACGCCATTGGTTGGTCTGCCCTAGTAAGTGCAGCCCTCGTGTTCATTGCATGAAGATATGAAAAATTTTGGTAGTGGTCGTGAGCAGATGTTTCATTGGGCGAGTTCCGCCTCTCAGCTGTGAGTACTCTTTAGCGACGTGGCTATTGGCTAAACGTCTTGCTTTGTGTGGGGTGATTGACCCCGTTCAGGGCTTATCTTCAATGCTATCACGGCGGGATTTAATACGGTTCCTATAATCTCCCTAGCTGACGTAATGTTGAGTTACTGCCTTGATAGGGAACGCCTCCGGTTACTATCGTAACCTCGGTTCCCTGAGAGGCGGGAACGAGACATTACGTTAGCCGCCGTGGTTGCTGTTTGATCAGCTGTGCTAGCGTTCAGTCGTGATTCTGACAATTTGCGCCCACGCATTTTACTGCCCGGTGACGTGTCAGTATTGCATGTTCGCGTCAATTGGCCAGCTGTCCCCAGATGGGTTAGCCCCATAAATTTCGCGAAAGTGGAGAAGGGAGGAGTCCCATATATACGTTCTTAGCGAGTATGTCTCGCTTCCCGGACTCTCAAGGAACCGAGGTTACGATAGTAACTGGAGACGTTTTTCTTTTATAGACTTATTGGATGTTCATTTGTTATGTTTCTGCGCCGATTGCAGGTGGATAAATCTACAGTGGCCGCACCACTGTCTCGTCGTTACGGTGATTGCAATTGAGTCCATGTTTGTGGGAGCTGGAGAAGTGTTTGACGCGTGCCAACGAACTGGTTTGTGTACGTTTTAGTTCGACAAACGGCTGAGTGTTTATTCTTGTGTGGTACTTAGTGTTCAATTTGTTGGATTCCCTTTTGTCATTCAATTTAAATCCGGTATTGGTTTTCTTTTTTTTTCCATATTAGCGGTTGTTTTTTTGTTATTGTTGTTTTATTGTGGTTTTTGTAAATTCTGTAGTATTGATTTCTTGTATATATTGCCAATTTTGTTTCACCATATTACTGTAAGGGGTAGGTTATTTGAATTTAAGCTGATTTAATTTTTCTTTTTTTGTCTCCGTTTAAATTGAGTGCTGTTGTTAATTGATTGACTTTGGTTGATAGTATTGTGAAACAATTGTTTGTACATTTGTTGTAGTAGTTCAGTGTGCGTTAAAGTATTGTTTTAAGCTTTTATTTACAGTTGTGTAACTGGTACAATATGTTGTATTAACGTGTGTGTGTGTGTGTGTGTGTGTGTGTGTTGGAGTTCTTTTTTTGTCTAGGAGCTCCAGGCACGTAGATACGGGTGGCCAACTTCTGGAAGGCAACTTAAAGGGGGAGTCATTATGATGTTGCTAAAAGATCATTATTTTGTGTATTTGGTTGTAATTGTTAATGTGTGTATGCGGTTTAAGGTAAAAAAACATTATTTTCCACATACTGTTAAACTTGTGTTGTCTCCTCTATGCTCTGCCTTCTGAACAGCGCTATCCAATGGCGTTGTGATTGGGCCGAATGCATCAAAAGCGTGTGATGGAACTGTTAGGCCTCAACATATTGTGGATGCCTTGTCCCGAGCCTTGAGATGATAAACATAAACAACATTATAAAGGTGATATAAACATGATTTCCTAGTTGTGTATTCTTTTTGGAAGGCAAAAACAAAAGTAATTTCGCTTTTCCAACAAAGGCAGCGTAACACACTTCAGCTAGCCCAGAGTGAGCCACGGCCAGCTTGAGTGAGTAGCGGATGGAAACTTGAGGCGGATTCTATGAAGGAGCGTACCTTGGGCATGCCAGCAACCACCGGTGACGACCCCAGGCTGACTCTGAAAACCAATTCGGCAATCCACAGTGCAAAGTGGATGTATTTCTCCTCATCGCCCAGCACGGATCAGCCCAAAGGCATGCGGATTTTGACCTATTTTGGAAGGCCAAACAAAGTAGTCCGTTCGCTTTCACAGTGGGAAACACCCAGTGTCTACTATGACATGGCGGCAGCGGACAGCAACAATACTACAATTGGGAATAACGGTACCGTACGCATTCTTTCTTTGCGTGATGAGGCAATCTGGTTATTTCAAAAGTTGGGACAGCCGGTGTTTTTTTATGTGGGCTATTTTTTTTTTTTTTTTTTTTTTTTTAATTAATCTGTGTATTTTGCATAATTTTTTACCCAAAATGCTGGGTTCAGACTGTTGGAGTCTTTTTATTGGGTTGTTTTTAAAATATTTCGAGGAAAGGGTTCCAATACAACAAAAATGCTGGAAGAAACCAAGATTTGTGGCAGGACCTGGAAGGATTTTTCTGAAGAATGGCAGGCAGAGTAATGTTCAGGACATACAAGGGAATCAGGAAAACTATCACTAACAAAAAAAACAAGCTGTGGATCATTCAGGTCCGCACAACTGTATTACGAATCAGAAGATTGTAAACTTTAAACGGGTAAATTTTTTTTTCTCTGTTTTTTTTTTTTTTTTTGGACTATATGTACCACATATTTATGTGAACTATCTAATAGGTCAGTATAAATAAAACAAAACATGCATTTTGTAAATTCCTCTTATTTTGGTTAAAATAATTACCATTTTGCAGCTCTGAAAGGGAATGTAAACTTTTGCCCTCAACCAGTAGTGTATTAAACATTACACACGTGAACCATATATGTAGACAAATGATAACGACAGCAAACCCACTGTAGGCTTACTAAAGTAACTTATCAAACATGGGTTGCACATTTAACCAGGAGTGTTAAAATTTGAAGTTTGTTTGTTAAAAAATGTCACTATTTCTGAGGCAAGACAGAAGATCTACATCTCAACCAGCATATACCTTGAATAACGTGCATAATGTTAATGCGCCAACAAATGTCGCTACGTGTTTCATAGGATCTAACGTTTCAAGATGAAATTATGCAATGCCAAAAAAAAAACGAGTGTATTACCAGTCAATTAGTGTACACTCCCCCCTTTCAAAATGTGATTAATATATCCTATATCTACTATATATATATATATATCTTACAGTACGGGTCAAAAGGTTGGGCAACATTACTATTTCTTCTCTTTGCTCATCAAGCCTGCATTTATTTGCTCAAAAATACAGAAAAAAAAAAACAGTCAGATTGTGAAAATCTTATTACCAACTTCCAACCTAGTTTTCTATTTGCCTCTCGTCAAAACATACCTTTACTCCTGTGCTGCCACGCTGCATTTTCCGATCCTTTCCTCCAGCTTCCCCCCCCCCCCCCCAGTGTCCCATGTCCCTCCAGTCTCTCCCATTGCTCATTTGCGCCATCATTCTAGACTATTCTGATTTTATGAGTGTTGGGCAACCGTTCTGCTGTCTACTATCTTGCTGCTTCACAGGTTCCCCGACCGCCTTTATTCCCC
>NC_056600.1:843591-843807 GCF_018340385.1 Cyprinus carpio | reverse complement strand
CCATGTTTCTTATCTTTGAGCACATTGTGCGCATCAGTCTAAAACAGGGATAGGCAACTCCGGTCCTGGAGGGCCACTATCCTACAGAGTTTAGCTTCAGCCCTCATAAAAACTCACCTGTCTGTATCTATCTAGTAATCCCGAAAACACTAATTGCCTTGTTCAGTTGTGTTTAATTAGGGTTGGAGCTAAACTCTGCAGGACAGTGGCCCTCCC
>NC_056600.1:840344-843452 GCF_018340385.1 Cyprinus carpio | reverse complement strand
CATCTATGAGTACAGAAACTTAGGTCCCGTCCTCCTGATCCACAGTCCTTCAGTGTGGATTCTGGACCAACACAACTGACAGAAACCATCCAGATTGGTCCTGATCCTTGTCCAAAGTGTGATTTACCCAAAACATCTACAGGTTCTCCACAGTCCAGCTCTCTACACACCACTGCAGCATCAGCCAAGTTTATTGAGAGTGTTTTTTTTTCTTTTATTTAGACAACAATATTATGTGGTGATGAACTTCCTGATAAAATAATTTATTTTGTTATTTATTTACTCTTTACATGGTGTCTATTTTTATTTTTTTTATTTCCACCCTCATGCTCTCATTTAAAAGTGTTTTTAAATTTGAATTTGACATCATTTTTTTTAAGAGAGATGTTTAGCGGTGTTAACTTCAGCTGACTGTTGCTAGCACTTCGTTGTCTTTGCAATTAAATATTGTAATGTTGCATAGATTTTATTTTGGCATTTTTAAACACAATGCATTTTGTAAAAAAATGTTCATTTAGAAACAATCTTAAACGTTATATTGTGAACACATAGTATATTGAATAGAAACAATAATATTATAGGTGTATTTTTTTATGTGTAGATGACACATCTGAGAACTGATGATGCCACTCAAAAGGACAAAATCACTGATACAAGCGGGTGTTTTTATAGATTTATTATCCTTCTAAATGGGAGTATAACTGTGAAGTGCAATGCTTCTATGCCTACTTTCACTACAAGAAAAAATCACTTGTGTACAGTAGGGTGTGGCTAGCATTGTGCCGGACTTTTTTTCTCAGTAACTAGGACTCCACTCTAATCTCATGTAGACTGAACTGTGAATAAACATACAAAAGTCTGTTGTAAAATATTTTGGACAAGAACCACCAACGTAGCCAGATGGAAGGAGACGGTCTGACTGACATGTAAACCAAACACGAACAGTTTTGTTTTTCTATATAATCAATGTTTGGTGGAGGTTTATTAATTTTATTCGCTATGTCATATTAAATTATTTTTCTCTTTCATCTTTTATTTAATGTTTTAGATACCACTGATACTCTCAAAACCAGATTTTTTCTCATGCAAAAACACAACTGAAATTAAATTATTATTGCTTTTGTTCAAATGTGCCATTTTAGTCTGTGGCTACACTATTCTGGGAAGTATCAGTGTACAATATAAGGTGGTTAGCAATACGTAGCCAGTGTACTTCTGTTCAGTTGCGTACTGTCCACCTTGTATTGTACACTGATACTTTGAGAATAGTGTAGCCACAGACTAAAAAATGGTACATTTGAACAAAGCAACACTTATTTAATCTCGTTGTGTTTTGCATGAGAAAAATGCATGATGCATGAGAAAAGAAAGTTTTGGTTTTGTTTGTATCATTTGTTTATGATGGATTGTATCCGTTGTATCTCCATACATAAGCACTAAATAAAATTTCAAATAAACCCTCCACCAAACATTATATAGAAAACAAAACTGTCTGTGTTTGGTTTACATGTAAGTCAGACCATCTCTTCCCATCTACATGTTGGTGGTTCTTGTCCAAAATATTTTACAATGTGACTTTTGTATGTTTATTCACAGTTCAGTCTACATGAGATTAGATGGAGTCTTAAAGCTACTGAGAAAAAAGTTCAAGTACAGTGCTTGCCACACTTACTGTACATAAGTGATTTTTCTTGTAGCAGTGTAGTATAGTAGTATTGCACTACAGTTGTAATACACTCCCATTTAGAAGGATAATACATCTATAAAAACACCTGCTAGTATCATTGATTTGTTCTTTTGGAGTGGCATCATCAGTTCTCAGATGTGTCATCTACACATAAAAATACACCTATAATATTGTTTCTGTTCAATATAATTACAAACACACATAAATTTAAGATTGTTTCAAAATGAAACATTTTACAAATGCATTGTGTTTAAAAATGCCAAAATAAAACTATGCAACATTACAATATTTAATTAAAAGACAAATTTGTGCCAGCAACAGTCAGCTAGCAACAATCGCTAAACATCTCTCTTAAAAAAATGATGTCAAATTAAAATTTAAAAACACTTAAATGAGCGCATAGGGTTTTGGAAATAAAAAACAAATAGACACATGGAAAGAGTAAATAAATAACATAAAATAATCTATTTATCAAGAAGTTCATCACCATACTATTATGGTCTAAATAAAAGAAAAACAAAAAATCTCCAATAAACTTTAAAATGACGACTCTGGATCTCTCCTACCTCTCCTCATCACTCTGTTCTGCTCTAGCCTCCCAGAACAAGGTTGGATCCATTACACGTGGTGGGGTGGTGACCTGTGTTACGTGAAGAGTAAAATATCAGACTGTAACAAAATGTGTGCTGTGTCTAATTATTTTAATGATTTTATTAACTACTGTAAAGAGAATTAGACAGGCTTTACCTGTGCATACTGAGCTCCAGCATCTTCACCATGATCACATTCACTAACACCATCCTTTTGACCACATACCGGCTACATTAATCCACTCCAGAATGGTCCTGTCCTGTCCAAAAGACTCTACAGGTACTCCACAGCCAGCTCTCTAACACCACGCGAGCATCAGCCAAAATCCAACAAAACATCACCCACTGTCCCCACTGACCTCTATGAAAACTCCACTCTACCCGCACAAGGACTGTGACCACCCAACCAACCTCAAACAAATCCCAAAATCTGTACAAGGAAGAGAGAAAGGAAAGAGAGAAAGGATTTAACTCACTACAAGCAGAATATTGCAAAGTTGAGAAATAAGATGTAAAAAAGTTATAAATGCAAAATTTATAGATTTTCAAGAAAGGTTTGAGAAACATACAGATAATCCTGTTTCCTAATTGTATACTGTTTAAAAGCCCAAATTGTATAAAAATTGACTGTAATTATGAACTTTCTCCTAAGATACAGTTTCTAGAGATTACAGATGGCATCTTTAATTTCTAGTGGTTGAGGCTCTCATAGATAAGGGCTCATTTAAACGTGTAGATTTCAATTTTATTGGTCTATTTGTAGTATGTGGTATAGTGTTAGAAGAGAGTGAAACGCGGTCAGACATCCCCCATCTCTTTCTCGTCACACCG
>NC_056600.1:700597-839343 GCF_018340385.1 Cyprinus carpio | reverse complement strand
ACACTTTTCAGTGTGGACTCAGATCCAGCACACATCGTGATTATTCATCCAGACTGGTCCTGATCCTGAGTCCAACCTGAGCATCACCTCAGAGCACTGTCTACAGGTTCTCCACAGGCAGTCCAGAAGCTCTCTACACACCACTGTAGCAGCAGCCAAATCCCAAACTAACATCACACACTGTTCCCCACTGACCTCTATGAAGAACTTCCACTGTCCCACTGCAGGGACTGTTTCCATTAACCAACCGCACATTTATTATTTCTGTGCACAGTAAGGGGAAAAAATTGGAACAGATCTATCAAAATTAAATAAATCTTTCCTGCTGAAAAAGTCAACACATACCTGCACACACCAGTCCAACATCATTGTCATGAGAACAAGTTGTTTCATGTGATGGTGATGTTGGACAGAAGTGAATCCTGAGATTACACCACCCTACCAACAGAAGCACTGACACTACCCGCCCTACCAACTTCTTTCTCTTCCCAAAAGCACCTGTAGCAAACAAATTTAGCTATTTTTTTATTTTTTTATTTGTCAATCCCTTTAGCAAGTAACTTTAACTTTTGGTAAGTGACTCAAACAATAAAAAGGCACACATTTCCAAAGTAGCATACTTCAAGTTTATTTTAAGTATACTTATAGTAAGTAAAGTCTAAGCATATTTGTAAGTATATTTTTATGTAGCAAGTATACAAATATCAGTGGTCTAGAAGCTATACCTTGTAAGTGTAGTTTCAATACTCATTGGGATTAAATTGGCCTAATTTTCAGTGCATATAAAGTATACTTTTAAGTATACTCTTTAAGTATAACAGTAGCAGTATTCTCTTGAGTAATACCACCAGTTTACCTCTATGTTTGTAGTTTGTACTGCAATTACACTAAAAGTGAACTTATAGGTATACTGATAGTTTACTAATTAAATACTTTGTATTAACTTTGAAGTATAGTTTCAGTAAACTACTAGTTTAGTAGTTTTATGCTTCAAGTATACTCATAAGTTTTAAGTCAACTTTATATCATACTTTAAGTATACTAAGTATACTTCACTTTTTTATTTTTTTTATTTTTTGAAAATTCTGTGCAGAAGATGTGTACTGAAGCGCCCCCTACTGTATAATAATGAAAAACACAGATTCTAGGAGCACAAGTATAGCTCAAATATATTTAGACTTTTGTGGGTATGTGTCAAGCCATACTTCTATATGTCATTTTAAGTATATTTCTGAGGAGTACATAAAGCCCATTTCTGAGAAGTACATAAAAAGTAAACTAAAAGCATACTTTCCTATTTTTAGTTTAAAAGAAATATACTAATAGCACAGTTGAATAAACTTCTTTTCCGTAAGGGTTTCCATCTAAATTACAGAAGAGGAAACCAAAGATGCCTAGTAGTACACACATCACATGAATTAAGTTAGCTGCTGTTTGTTGTTCATTTATGATAAGCACCTTGTTAGTAGCTTCATCCCTGTGACTGTTGATCTGTTAGTACACAGTAAGAAAAATATCTATAAAAATGGAAAATGTACTAGTCATTTTCCAGGACATTATCTTTACCCATTATTCATTATCCATTGTAAATCTCTGTAACCCGATCACACAAAAATACAGTGAGTAATTTAAAAATGCAGGTAAAAAACCCCTGTGAAACATCAATACAGAAAAAATTCCTTCTTAATATTAAGAGAAAGTAGATTGTATCCCATTTTTTAGAGACTTTTTTCTTAGAGTGTAGCATACTAACTAACTGCTAAAAACAATGCTTAAAAACTATAATTGTTAAGAATGTAGTTTTACTTAGTTTACTTCAGCTAAAAAAATTCAGTAATTGTTCAAAACGTGTAAGTGTTCAATAATTCAAATGTTGTATTCGGTAAAAATGCTACAGTTATATTTTAATATTATGTTACGTATATTATTTTACAAATAAATCTAAATTAACATATATAAAATATAATTTTTGCTGAGACTTGATGTAGTGACACAATTTAGTGTTGTAGTTTCATAATGATGTCATCATGCAATGACATCACAACATAATTTAGCAACTTTAAGCAACAAATCAACCAAGAAAGAATCAGAATCAGAAAGTATCAGAATCAGAAAGAGCTTTATTGCCAAGTATGCTTGCGCATACAAGGAATTTGTTTTAGTGACAAAAGCTTCTAGTACACAGAGACAACAACAACACAGACAAAAAAAAAAAACACCAATATTGCAAAATAAATCGGAAAATAAATAAAATGTATGAACAGTTGTGCTATAGATGATAATGGAATAGAATAGAGTGAGATACAGGGATGTACTAGGGATGGAGGGGGTAACCAAATAAATATAAGGATATTACACATTTTATTGCATAAGTGGGGAACATTTAACTGTCTATGAGGTAGATTGCCTGGGGAAGAAACTGTACTTTGTGCCTGGCTGTCTCTGGTATTTGTGGCTCTGAAGCTACCGGCCAGATGGCAAAAAGGTTCAGGCAAAGGGGGTAACTTGAATGTGAGGGATCCCAGAGTGATTTTCTGAGCCCTTTTCCTCACTCTGGATGTATACAGTTCTTGAAGGGGTGGGCATGGGAGCACCAATAATCCTTTCAGTCCGAACCTCTGTAGTCTTCTGATGTCTGATTTTGTAGCTGAACCAAAACCAGGATGAAGCATTGAAGTACACAGGACAGACTCCTCAATGACTTTTCATACATTTTACTTTAGGAACTGTAGAACCTGTTTCAGCAGCTCCTCTGGCAGGTTAAACTTCCTCAGCTGGCAAAGAAAGCGTGTACAACCCTTGTTGGGCCTTTTTGGGGCCAATGGAGTCAATGTGATTGTCCCACTTGAGGTCCTTGAGAGATGGTGGTTCCCAGGAATCTGAATGACTCCACTGCAGCCACAGTGCTGTCTATGATGGTGAGTGGGGGAGGCAGGGGGTTTCTCCTGAAGTCCACTATCATTTCCACTGTTTTGAGAGTGTTCAGCCTCCAGGTTGAGCTAAGACTGCACCAGACAGTCAGCTGCTCAACCCTGTCTTCTTTAAGTTGTGCCCCGCTGGCCGGTCATCCTGGATGAGACCGATGACTCCTGGAAAGTCATCTGCAAACTTGAGGAGCTTGACAAAGGGTCTTTGAGGTGCAGCCATTTCTGTGTAGAGAGGGAGGAAGGAACAGCGGGGAGAGAATACATCCCCTGAGTGAAGTACCAGCAAGCCAGGAGCCGGCATTGTTTGACATGAATTTGCCTAGTCTCACTAGCTGCTGCCTCATCTGTCATAAAGCCAAGAGAATCCACTGACAGATATAGAGCTAGGAAACAGAGAGCCTGGGCAGTTTGGCCCTGGAGGGCTGTTGCTGGATGGAGCTGGTGTTGAAAGCCAAACCTGAAGTCCACATAAACAGGATCCTCACATAAAGTCCCTGTTTTGGTTCAGATGTCACAGGATGAAGTAGCAATCCCATGTTGATTGCACTCATCCCACGGACCTGTTTGCTCCTCGCCAGGGTAGCAAACTGGCAGGGGGTCCAGTAAGGGTCCAGTGGTGGTGTCTCCCTATATAAGCTACAGAACCAGTTTTTTTTTCAAACGTACTTCATGATTTGACAGACGTTAGAGCAACAGGTCTGTAGTCATCATTAAGTCCTGTTATCTTGGGGTTTTCTTCAGAAAGGGAAAGATGGTGAAGCCGCTTGAAGCAGGAAAGGCACTTCATTACTAAATTCCAGAGATTCGTGAAAAGATGAGGGCCAGGCTGGTCGATGCTTTAGATTTTCAGACAGGCTGGTGCAACACCATTTCCTGGCCTGGAGGCTTTTTCTTTCTTTGTTCTTCCTGAAGACCTGAAGCTACACCATCCTCACTGGGATTTGAGGGTGCAGGAGGGGAGGAGGAGGGATTGCAGGAGGTGTTAATCGCTGTGTAGGAGATGCCTCAGGAATGGGTGCGGGCTCTCATAAATCTACATTGAAACCCCATTTAGGTCATTAGCAAGTTGCTGGTCTCGGTTCTTGGGGAGAAGGTGTCTCTTAGTTTGTGAGATGGGCTCCTCAGCCGGCCCCTTTCCGCAGTTGCTGACGCCATTGGAAGTAAACCGACCTTCCAACTTTTTAGCATACAGGTCCCTTTAGGAATACCTCTAATCTCTTTGTTCAGTGTGTTCCTAGGCCTGGAATATAGGTTTTGCCGTAAACCGCTACTGTAAACCATGGCTTATCATTAATGAATGTTAAATAAGTCCTGGCAGAAACGCATAAGGTCTCACAGAAAACTAATATAGTGTGTTACAGCCTCTGTGAGTTCTGTCCAGATTGGCAGGTGGCAGCTCTAAAAAAAACACCTGAACCCAAATGGGTCTATCTCTTTACAGTCTTTACTACAGGTTTAGCAGATTTAAGTTTTTGCCTATAGGCTGAGAAGGACAGGACCCCAACTTCAGTGGCATGTCAATTGCCTCGAGTTGCTGGCAGTACGGCTTGCTCTGCACTACTTCAGGTCCCTGCTGAGGGACAAGCACATACTGGTCCGTACGGACAACACTGCGACCGTAGCATACATCAACCGTCAGGGCGGTCTACGCTCCCGTTGCATGTCGCAACTCGCTCGCCATCTTCTCTTGTGGAGTCAGAAGCATCTTCACATCGTGGATACCCCTGGAGATGCCCGATTGGGTCAGTGCTTTCTTTTCTTTAGAAAGGGTTGGAACGAAGGCTGTCTCCTTCCACCCTGAAGGTCTATGTGGCCGCCATTGTGGCTCACCATGACCCTGTTGATGTTAAGTCTCTTGGGAAGCATGATCTGGTCAAGAGGTTCCTGAGAGGGGCCAGGAGGCTCAATACGCCTCGCCCTCATCAAGTTTCCTCTTGGGACCTCGCAGTGGTTTTATCCGCACTGCAGAGGGCTCCCTTCGAACCCTTGCTCTCAGTAGAGCTAAAGTTTTTATCATTGAAAATTGTGCTCCTGACGGCTTTGGTTTCGGTTAAGAGGGTCGGGGACCTACAGGCATTTTCAGCTGACGAAGCGTGCCTGGAATTCAGGCCGGCCAACTATCATGTTATCTTGAGACCCCGGCAAGGGATACGTGCCCAAAGTTCCCACCACTCCTTTCAAGATATCAGGTGGTGAACTTATAGCACTGCTCCTGGAGGTGGCAGACCCAGCCCTGACTAGGGTTGCCAACTGTCCCGAATTAGGCAGGACGTCCCGCATTTTGAGCCTAATTGATTTGTCCCGTACGGGACCTCACTTGTCCCGTTTTTTTACTACTGCGCTGATCTAACCACTGATACAAGAGCAGTGCTGATCATGACACTTGAGAATGATCACCGACACGGCAACACACACACACGACACCTCACACCCGACCTATCATCATCATCCAATCACAGCCCCCCTTCTCTCACGCGCATCAGTATACGTTGTAAATGCGCCAATTCCTCCACACACACACACACACACACACAAAAAGTCGATAATCGATTTGGCATGTGGGTAAGACTGTGCGGGATATCCTGAATGATCTATCTCCATCTGAAGGTGAGCCTGTGTTTTACTCTGTTGCCACCGATGCCTCAAACAAGGGAAATAGAAAAATGTTTCCAGTGTGCGTGAGATATTTTTCTGTCTCTGATGGAGTGCAGTGCAAGTTACTTGACTTTTACGAAGATAATGATGAAACTGCAAATGGTATTCATCGAGGTCTGATGAACTGCCTGAAAATGTATGAACTGGACATAAAACACATCACAGCCTATGCGGCAGATAATGCGAATGTTAACATTGGGAAAATAACACCACGCTGTTTACAGTTATTGAGCAACGTGCCAACAGTAGCATTTGAAGCTAACTTGCCCAGGGTAATATAGCACCCTCATAACACCTGCAAGCACGCCTGTGATCAGATCTCAGTGGAATGAGTCACTTGTTTTAAAGATCTACAACCAACTTTCTCAGTATCTGCTGCCAGAAGAGAGGAACTGCGTGCATTTTTTGCCTTTGTTGACATTGAGTGGCCGGTGAAATTCTTCGTATGTTTGCCAAGCGTATGGTTGTTCGTCATTCCAGCTGTGAGTCTGTCTCTGCAGAGCTGGCCAGCTCTCAATATACTTTTAAGCCCTTTGGGGGAGACCTGTCCTTTGGCACTGTGAGCGACTTCTTTTGAGGACGAAGAAAAAAACTGCAGTGCTGAGGATTTTCTGTGCTTTTTCCACAAACGTGGGGTGTGTGTTCTGACACACTTATTAGAAAGCTGGAGGGGAAACGAATATCTGCCCATAACAGATGTTTACGAGGATGGTGGGAAAATTCCACGTGAAGCTGCCCTTCAGCGCGAAAGAAGCAGCTTTTCTTGGATACCAGACCAAGCAGCTGATGGACAAAAAGTTCACAGCAGCACAGAGAGATCCAAAGCAAAAAAATGAATTTCTGAAGTTTTATGCCTCGGTCATGCACTATATTGCAAATGGTTTGATTTTCATCAGCAAAATGTAATGATGAAACTGAAACCAGTCGGCTCTCCTACATAAGGAGCTTTCCTTCACTGACATGGAGCGGTGGTGGTTGCCCTCCAAAATGACAGAGACCGGCTGAGTAGGGACCACTCTTTATGAAGAGTTTTGTGCTAGTAAGGAAGAAATAAAAAGACAAGCCAGAAGGATACCACAAAATCCACCAGTGAGAAGTGCGGCGTCAAGTTTTCCATAACTCTAGGCGAAAGGGCCAACTTGCTATTCAACATGTTCCGGATTGTTTCATTCGTCCTCAGTGGTGCCAGGCCTCAAAGCCTTTGTAGAGAGGATTTCTCTTGATGAACATTTAAATGGTCGACCTCAAGAAACAGTATGTTTAACAGCACAGCGTCTCATCAAAAATGCAACTCAAATAATTGTGAACTGGACTGTCATGTAAGACTTTTCTCTGGCTTGCACAAGAGAGACAAAGACTGACCTTGAATCCCGTCAAGGGCTAGCCACAAATATCACTGGAAAAAGTAGGTAGACTTGGTTAGCAGAGGCATGCCCCTCTTTTATTCTTTTGCATTAAATGTTTTATTTTGTCAAGTTTTGTTTTCCAACTTCTATATAGAGTTTGAGTGCAATAAGAATGTTTCGAATTTCACTTCCCCACACTGTTTGTGTGCACAGATGGTTGATGTTCTGAGTTTGTATTTGATTCCAAGCCAAAACTACAGCATGTACATAAGCTATGTGGAATTTTTTAGTTGTCACAGCCAGATTACGTGAATTTTTCTAACCACAGTGCAGGGTCACAAGGTTTTGTCTCAGTCCTTTAATTGAACCATTACCTATTGTTTACTATTTGTCTGTGTTAATGCTGCTGTAAATGAACAATCTATTATTATATTTGTTTTTGTTTGTGATGGTGTGAGAGTTATGTATTAATATTTTATTAAAGGGATAAGTTCACCCAAAAAATGAAAATTCTGTCATCGTTTACTCACCCTCAAGTTGTTCCAAACCTGTATGAGTTTCTTTGTTCTGCTGAACACAAAGGAAGATATTTGGAAGAATGTTTGTAATCAAACAGATCTTGGTCCCCATTGACTTCCATAGTAGGAAAAAATATATACTATGGAATCAATGGGACCGATCTGTTTGGTTACAAAACATTCTCCAGATATCTTCCCTTGTGTTCAGGCAGAATAAAGAAACTCATACAGGTTTCTGGAAAACAATCCTGAGGGTGAAAGTGAACGATGACAGAATCTTTCATTTTTGGGGTGAACTAGTCTCTTAAATTAAGCTATCATCATTATGACAAATGGCTAAAAAATCACACCTGCACAAGACAAAATCAGCCCACCTTTTGTCCCTCATTTCATAGTGACAAGTTAAGTAACCTTTAGCCCTGACGCTGCTCTGTCTAGCATGCTTCAGGACCTCAACCAGTTTCTGTTTGTTACGGAGGCAGCATAAGGGAAAGGCTCGTCTCCAAGCGAGGTATCCCAATGTGATAGTGGATGCTATTTTCTTGGCTTTAATCAGGCTCAAGACCTGCCTTGCCCCTAGGGGTGAGAGTCACTCAAAACTAGGAGTGGTGCATCCTCCTGGGCGCTGGTGCATGTGAGCCTAGCTACACAGATATCGTATGAGCGAGACGTCTGGGCCAATACCTAACATTTGGTGAGATTTTATAATGTTCTACTGTGTTAAGAGCCGTGTCCGCGCGGTACTCGCCCCCTTTCAGGCCAATGTAACAGGACCCTGCTTGGTGTCAATTCCGCTTGCCCTGTGACATTCCCACCTTCCATGGAACTGATGAGTGCGCATATTCCCTCAGGTTGAGTTCCTCAGTTCAGAACCCGGGGTTCCTCCAGCACTGTTTGAGGTCCAGCACTTGCGTGCAATGCCCTATCGCGTCAGACCCCTGCTATGGGTATAGGTGCCTCCATGTGTTGTGATCCCCCTTTTTTTGGCAATCCCACGTGTATATTTCCACAGTAAGTCTCATGGTAGCGTGTGTCTTTCCCTTGGGAAGCCACCTTGCCATCTCTGTCCGTTGAAAATATTCCACCCTGTGGGCTGGGTACTTCAGAAGAATTCATGGTGTATCACCGCTATGCGGTTTGTATATGTCTTGTAAGTCCCTCCTACGAGCAGGCAGCCTGCTACATACGTCCAGCTGGAATATGCCTACCCAGACGAATTCTGTGTGTGGTATCAGGCCCTCACTCTTGCGGGCCTCACAACAGGGTGCCTAATCAGCTTACACGGGTCACTGGAAGACAACCATTGTGGCATTTTGTAAGGGACCCCATTCGTCTATTCTGATGTAACATTGAACGTGACCAACTGAAAGGTAACGTTCTAGGTTACGTATGTAACCCTCCATTCCCTGAAGTGTTAACGGAGAGTTACATCCCTATGCACACAGCGCTGTATTCCCTCTGAAGCGCCAGAATTCACATGGATCGGCTCCTCAGTGAAGACTTGAATGCGAGTGTTACTCGCGTTGCCCCTCCTTATATACCCGGCAGTTAGGGCGAGTTTGTGATGCAATTTCCCCCGCAGACCAGGTTGCGGGCCTATGATTTCCGAGTTGATGCAGAAAAAAGCGCGGACGGAATCGCCGGAATCCAGTACATATAAATCGGATTCATAGTTTGACCCGGAATGTCACAGAATTTGCAAATTTTGAAATGAATTAATCAAAAGTAAGGTTCATTTACACTTAAATCCAAATCACGATATGGACTAATATTGGTAACTATTAAGCCGCAAACGTCTATTTAAATATGAATCCTGTATGTTCTGCGCAGCTCTGTCAATGAATGGCACAGGACACGCGGTGTCCACTCTTACTACAAATATACTGAAGCACGTGTGACGCTTGTGGTGATTTCAGCGTTGCTGCCTGTCCTCACTATGAGGGACGGAATTACATGTACAACATCTCCAGAAAACTGCTCTGAGACGTCACTTCATGAGCATTTGACCATTTGATTTGAGTAAAACTATCGGTCATGATCACACGCCACAGAACTGTATACATATCACCGGTAACCCGTCAAAATAAAAGTCCGGTTTGATTTGAAGTCTATTTTTTAGTAGAATTTACATCTACTAAGAATCGTACTACTACTAAAATAGGCTATGAAACAAACAGTGTTAAGGAATAATCACACAACATATTCTTCCATGTTTTAATTTTAATAGTAAATCCCATTTATTTCCAAAAATAAAGTTTGCTTTTAATTTTCAATATAATAAAGAGAGAAGTTAATTAATGTTTTATGCCTGCATTTGAGAACCAGAAATCTCTCTGTAATACACAACACAGAATTTCTGAGGGGGAAAAAAAATCACACAGGCTACTTTCACTAATATATATACTAATAATAATAAATTAAGTAGTTTTACTGCATTTTTACATAATTAGACATGCCTAAAACACAAGAATCTCGGGTAACAATTAAGCAATATCTTGCGTGAGAAAAAAAATAAAACAGTTCATAGGGCCATAAACATGTCATTTTTGTATAACTTTTATTAAGATTGATTGATGAAGAATACTATACATTCAAGGGGGTTTTTTAATTAATAAGACATGCTTTTTTTGATTAATCAAACTTTAAGTTAACTATTGGAAAAGGATTGTTTGAGAAAAATTTAAACAGAAAAAAAACAGAATCCAGAACAATTTACATGGAAAAAACCAAAAACGACTATGGAAAAAAATACAACAGAATTATAGGAAAAATAAAAAAGGATTTCATAGCGAGCCCTACAAGGTACACTGTGCACCACTGGCTTCATTTTGTTACCACATACTCGAGGGCACTGGGCTCTCTGGCGAGACCCCATTCATCAGTCTATTCTGACGTAACTGTCCTCTGTTCAATCACTTCGGCGAACGAGGGTTACATACGTAAACCTAGATGGTTTAATTATAATGGGTTTATGCAATGATTGATTTGAAAGTTCTCTGAAATTAGTTTGTTTTCAATAGATTATTTGGTTTTCCAGCACTTTTTGTGTATTTGAAACCCTTCTAACAATGACTGAATGATTTTTGAGATCCATCTGCGTATTGCAACTATTACAGAAGATTCAAACGTCTTCACGTGATGCTTCAAGAAGCGAATAAAAACCATTGCATTAAGAACTTTTGAATTTGAAGAAGCAGGGTAAAATTTAAAAAACTTGATGTTCATTCTGGAGAACATTGTAACTATCTTCTGTAGCCTCTGGAGGGCAGCTACTAAATGAAACAAATATGATATTTAGCGCAATATAAGAAAAAATGTAACATGCCTCCGTTCTGTTCAAATTGTTGGAAAAGGGTTCAAATACACAAAATGCTGGAAAACAAAAAAATCAAGATTTCTTGTAGTAAAGGATTTTTCTGAAGAAACGGCAGGCCAGTATAACTCTTCAGGACAAACAAGGACCTCATGAACAACTATCACTAAACCAAACAATGTGGCTGTGGATCATTCAGGGAACAAACACAGTATTAAGCAATCAAGTAGGATTGTAATGGGCCATTTTATATAAATCAACTATTATTTTCTTTTGTGGACTCTATGTAAAATTTTATGGTGAAATATCTTATCTCAGAGTCATTACTAAATAAACAATACACAAATGGCATTTTGTATGATTCCTCTTATTTTGCGTAAAATAATTAACATTTTGCAAGATTTCTGAAAGGGGAATGTAAACGTTTGACACTCAAGCTGTAGTTGTACTAAACATTACACATGTGATGACCATATATTAGACAAACTGCATAAAGACAGCAAACCACTGAAGTCTTACTAAATTACTATCAAACATGGATACTTGCACATTTACGGGCCAGGAGTGTAGAAATTTGAAGTTTGCTTTGTAAAAAATAAACTATTTCTCGAGGCAAGACAGAAGCTATACATCTCAACCAGCATATACCTTGAATATGTGCATAACTGTTAATGCTGCACAAATGTGGCATAAATGTGTTTACACAGGAATAGGATATTAATGTTTTAAAAATGAAATTAAGAAATGGCAAAAAGTTTACTATACACTATCTATCACACATTTAAAATTTGTGACAGAATTTTGCCTTCTGGGTAATGGAAGATTTTTTTTTACCATTTTTTTTTACAATTGTTTCTTATATTTGTGCAACATTGTGCACATCAGTCTAAAATGTTGTAAACTATGGCATTGTATGTACTTTGGCTGTTCATACTTTAGAAACAATATTAACAGCAAAACTCGGGGTGTGGCCACAAGTGTGCAAATGTTACCTGAGCAGATGACTCCAGCATCTTTAGCATGAGTACAGAAACTTTGGTCCGTCTCCTCCTTATACACAGTCCCTTCAGTGTGGATTGCCGAACCAACACATCTGACATAACACATCCAGACTGATCCTGATCCTGTTCAAAGTGTGCATTACCCCGGAGCTTCTACAGGTTCTACACAGTCCAGCTCTCTACACACCACTGCAGCATCAGCCAAATCCCAGGCATCATCCCACACTGTTCCCCTCTGACCTCTATGAAGAACCTCCACTCTACCCACACAGCAGACTGTGACCACCAAAGCCCAACCTCAAATTCACAGTGTCTATTATTTTAAACAAATGAGAGAGAGAGAGAAAGAGAGGCATATTGTCAAATAATAAATAATAATATTGTCATCTGAAATGCTACATTGTGATCTTGAAGCAAATAAAAAAAAAAATACCACAATATTCTGACCAATTCCAGAAAGTAAAATTTCTTCATCCCTCTCTGTTGTTGTTGTTGTTGTTGTTGTATTTAATTTGTGTACTTACCAGCTGTGATGAGTATTACAACTGAAGACAGTAAAATGAAGTGTCAAGGCATCGTCCCATCATCCTCAGCATGAGTACCTCAAACACCCAGAAACAAGCTTCTCGTCTCCGCTCTGAGGATACAGAAGTACAGGCATCCTCTTAATGATGAGAGAAAGAGGTCCAACACCCTCCAATCACAACTCGCGAACCTTATTAGACACAACAGAGGAAATCATCACAACAACTTCAGTGACAAAATCAGAGGACAACTTTTACGATTTTCTCCATATATATCAAAACCGTCAGTCATGCTGATGAACTCCTCCTCCACGCATATCAAGACTCAGTGAGGGGAGGCACACCCACAAACACACACACACACAAACACACACACACACACACATGTACACTACACACAGGGAGGCACACACAGATTTACAGGAGACAGGAAACTCTCCAGTTTATTTACAGCATCAAAGCCTAACACCTGCAGAGATGACATAAAAGCACTGATAACGAACTGAAAATGTCTAAAATTAGTGTATACATATATCATATCATAAACTCAAATCTGTAAAATTGTTAAAATGACATAAAATGACATTTAAGTAAATAAAAGCTTACGTTTGTATAAGGCTTAGACTATAAGGGAAATTTAGTGAAACCTTAACATCTGTCAAAATAATTCCTCCAGGGCTGGGCACAGGCGGGTGGCCCGGTGGCTAGAGCCACTGCCCCTTTGCCCTCATTGGCTGAGGTGCCCCTCTCATCGACCCTCCCCCACTATTAAAACGTCCAAAATATCCATGTTCTTAAAATTCGAATGTCTGATCAAATTATTGTACCTGACCGATCAGAATATAAATAACACAAAATTTGCTGTTGTTGGCACACTTTGTAGACAAAAAAACAACAACAAAGCCAAAAAAGAAGACAGAGAAAGAGCGAAGGGGGGCTGCTAAAGGCATTTCAACATTGCAAACATGAATTCAAAGCTCCAACAAGCCAGCAGGTAAATCATAGAATATTTAGCAGTTTTTCACATTTTAATTTCAACATTGCAAACATGAATTCAAAGCTCCAACAAGCCAGCAGGTAAATCATAGAATATATCATATTTATAATATTTTATTAAAACCATATTAATAGAAGGCCTATAAATAGTTTAATAAATAATATTAAATGTTCTAAATGAGTTGTTTATTAGTATATAATATAGTGTAAAATATTAAATTAAATGTCTAATTCTTATAGGGGAGAGTGGGGTAAGATTAGCCATGCATTTTTTACTTATGTGGTCACATGACAGTAAAAGTGTACAGTTGCCAAGATACAGGGGTTGTGTGTCAACTTACCCCACTCTCCCCTACTTCCACTGAAGATGAGACAGAAGCAGGCTCAGAGAATGAAGGAGAGCCCACTCTTATCAAAACATCTACATTAAAGTGTGCTTTCTTCTCTTTTAACTGTATATTTGTAACAACTGGATAATTTGTATTAACAACCACCCACCCCCTTAGTGCCCCTTTTTTTGATTTGGGCCACTGCCCCTCAAAATATCTGTGCACGGCCCTGTGTGGCAACTGGCAAGCATTGTATTTGGACTTTTTTTTTCTCGGTAGCTTTAAGACTCCATCTAATCTCATGTAGACTGAACTTTGACTAAACATGCAAAAGTCACATTGTAAAATATTCTGGACAAGAACCACTAACATGTAGATGGGAAGAGATGATCTGACTGACATGTAAACCAAATACAGACAGTTTTGTCTTGTTTAGTGGAGGGTTTATTTGAAAGTTTATTTAGGCTATATGTCATATAATGTACAGTTGCACAATGACTCTCTCTGGTCTCAAGGTAAAGAACGTGATCACCATTGAAGGGCAATTATGATTTTTGGTGTGGGCCATCTAAAAAAAAAAAAGTAATTTTATGGAATTAAATAAATTTTAGTTAAATAAAAAAAATGTAATTTTTAATTTAGTTTAAGGGAGGGGAGTTGAAAGGAATTTTTGAGGGGGAGGGGGTTAAGTTGGAAAAAGGGGAATTTTTATTTTTTATAAAAACAAATGTTAAATATATTAGGGGTGTGTGATATTGAAAAAATATATTTCAGTATTTTTTCATTGTGCTGGTATCTTAAGGACTACCGTGGACAGCTGCCTCCTAAAGTTTTTGATATTCTGCATATTCTGTGTGGTGATCAGTTCACAACAGTGATAGAAATTAATATTTTCCAATAATTTTAAATTGATTTTTACCTTTTATGGGCATTTTTACCTTTATAAAGCCATTTTTCTAAAAGTGAGCATCATCTTTTCAGTCAAATTCTTAAATTGAATCAATTAGAATAAGAAGTCATCTGGGCTGTTACCAAGCAAATGAAATCAGTATTGACAAAATTAATCTTTGCAATGCAGAAAAAACACAGAAGTTGCATTAAAAGTGCAAAAAGTGCATTTTTTTTTTATTCTGAATGGCGTATAATAATGAACAAATCAAACAGACATAAACTGGCAAAGGCGGGGCCCCCTACAAGGCGGGGCCCATGGGCTGCAGCCCACTCAAGCCCAATGGTAAGTCCGGCCATGGAGGCAGGAGAGGTTTCTGCAAGAGTCTCTAACTATATTCAGCACATATTAAATGAGCTTCACCGGAAGTTTACGAGCTGGCTTATCTTTATGCGGAAATTCAAAAGAATGCTCCATGCAAATGGTCAATTTTCAGAGAAAGATGCTAAAGGAAGGTCAATTTGTTGCTAAAAGTTGCTAAATGATGTTGTGATGCCATTGCGCGATGACGTCTTAGCATAATCACGACGCCAAATTGTCACAACATCTAATCTCAGCAAAAATTATATTTTTTTTTATAATAGGTGGTTTTTTTGATTTGCTTGTTAATTAAGATGCATCATATAAAATTTATTTATTAATGTATGTTTTTTTTATTTGAATTACTGAATACTTACAAATTTATGAATAATTACTTTTTTTTTTTTTTTAAAAGCTAGTAAACTAGTAATACTACACATTCTCAACAATAATGCTTTAACAAAGTACCTTATAGTCTTTGGCTTTAAGCAGTGTATTAGTAGTTATGCTACACTAAGAAACGTCTCTAAAAATAGGGCACAATCTACTATGTTTTCTGTATTGTTTTTTTTACCTGCATTTTAAATTACACAATGTGTTTTCGGGTTACAGGGTTATAATGGATAATGTCCTGAAAAATGACTAGTATCTTTTTCTATTTTACTTGCAGTGTACTAACAGATTAACAATCGCAGGTAGGCTACAAGCTACTAAACAAAAGTGTACCATAAATGAACAATTATTCAATTATTATTATTGTTGTTGTTATTAAATTGAACAATTGCAAATGGCAGCTAACTCAATTCATGTGATGTGTGTACTGCTAGGCATCTTTAGTTTCCTATTTTTGTGTAATATGGATGGAAAATATGTGCCTTTTTATTGTCTGGTCACTTATCAAAAGTTGCTAAAAATTGCCAAATAAATAAAAAAAAAAAATATTGTTTTGTAATTTGTTGGCTAGGTCCTTTTGGAAACTAATTTTGCTAGGATAGTCTGAAAAGTTGCTAAATTTTAGCAACAAAATGGCAGGCAGAGGTAAAATGTGTTTGTACTGTATATATATATATTATATATTATATATATATATATATATATATATATATATATATATATATATATATATATATATATAATATATATTGTTGATAATTAATTTTAAAAACATTTAAATCATACTGTTAATAAAATCATTGGTGAAACATTTACAGTTAGCCAACTGTACTAATAAAAATAATACAACACAACATGGTGCACACGTTACAAAGCATACATCTTTATTCAGATTTCAGAATGAGCCCTTTGACATTTGTAATGAATATAGATGTAACTTTTAATAAGCAGGGGAAATTCCTGACAAACAACCATTCACGGACTTAGGACATCTGTGTTGTAAGAATGTACAGTGAGACTTCAGATATAAGTCACTTCGGTCTAATTTATTCGTGGTTTTGTGACAGAGCCCTGACACTCCCGTCATGTCCTGTTTTTCATGTGAGCGCGCAGCTTTGGACACTCGCGCTCCATGTTCTGTCTTGTTGTGTGAGCATGCGCTCTCCAATCCCACTTGTGTTGTTGTGTTTTGTGTTGTTGCAAGTGGCTAGGGGTTCTCTAGGCTGTGTGCTTTCATGTTTTTTCATGCTTTGTGTGAACACACGGCTTATGAGTGTTCTCATTAGCTGCGTGTTGATGTCTAGTTTTGCACATGGCCAGTGATTTGTTTTGCTGCAGCCATGTGCTTGTGTTATTGTTTTGTGTAAGCACATGGCTTTTGTCTTTGTTTTCTATGTGCCATGTGCTCTTATGTCAATTGTCTTGACTCTGTCCATCTTGTTACCTGGTTATTGGTTTATTTGCCCCACCCGTTAATTGGCTTTTTATTTTGTTTAGGCAGTATTTGTGGCAGTCGAGAAATCTTGTTGCGAAATTGGTCCAAAAGGTGTGCGTTTTTGCCCCAATGCCTTGTTAAAGGATCAGTGTGTCATGTAATATTCCCATATAAAACTTTAACAGCCAATTAAAAAATATTGTTATAGTAAAATTAGCTAATTCAGAAGATCAGTTTATCCTTTTTTAAACCGTTTTGTCGAATTTAACACATCCTTACGGAAGTGTCAAAATGCTCAATCAATTCATTCTCTTCTAACAGCGCTTAAAGGACCACTCCACTTTTTTTGAAAATAGGCTCATTTTCCAACTCCCCTAGAGTTAAACAGTTTTACCGTTTTCGAATCGATTCAGCTGATCTCCGGGTCTGGCGGTAGCACTTTTAGCTTAGCTTAGCATCAATCATTAAATCTGATTAGACCGTTAGCATCTCACTCAAAAATGACCAAAGGGTTTATATATTTTTCCTATTTAAAACTTGAATCTTCTGTAGTTATATCGTGTACTAAGACCGACAGAAAATGAAAAGTTGCGGTTTTCTAGGCCAATATGGCTAGGAACTATACTCTCAATCCGGCGTAATAATCAAGGAACTTTGCTGCCGTATCATGGGTGCAGCAGGCGCAATGATATTACGCAGCACCTGAAAATAGGCTTATTGGAAGTTACCTACTGGGACTATTTTCAGGCGCTGCGTAATATCCTTGCGGATGCAATCCAAAATGATTCATTCAGATTCGTTCACTGATTCGTTCAGTGACAATTTCTTCATTTTACATAAATACGCCAGCAGGTGGCAAAAAAGAATGTCTTATGTGTTATGTCTTAAGTCAAGGAACATATTTACTTATTACAAAAAACTGATTTGGCTTTATTAAAATGTGTGCATAATCTACTCATTAAATAAATAAAGTCTAAATAAATTGTTCAGATGACCAAAGCACAAGGTTTTCTTGCATAATTAACATTTTAATTGTTTGGTCAGATATTTACACATTCATAAATTGGGGATTAAACGTGTAATTATGTTCTGTATGCTAAATATGAATATATACAAGCGTATGTGCACAGTACCTATAACTGCGCTTTGCATCCGCTTTCTGCTGATTGCTGATCGAGATTGAAATGCTAAATGGCCGAATGACCCGGTACACTCTCATTCTTTTCATTCACGAACAAGATATGTACCAGTTCAGTCATTTCATTCACGAACAAGATGTATCAGTTCATTCAACTCATTCACAAACGACATGTACCAGTTCGGTCATTTCGTTCAAGAACAAGATGATCTCTCGATCTCGTTCAGACTCAAAAGAAACTCGTTCAGTGAAGGGCGTATTCGTTCACTACATTCAACAAATCACATGTTCCATCACATCTCATACTCGAAGGCTATTGGCTCGAGGTTTAATCATTCTTTGACAGGATGAAACAGTTCACAGAGCTACCTAGTTCACTGATCTGCGCATGCGCTGTCAATGTATTACGTGAATGAGAACGATTCCTTCAACTAAAAGATTCATTCAAAAAGAACGATTAATTCACGAACGTAACATCACTATCACGCATCAATGAGTAACAAAGGAATAAGTAGCTGCATTATGATTACTTTAATGCCACTGTATGCTTTTATATGTAGTTTGGGGTAACAAAGGATTATATAGGTTTAACTGAAATAATAATGCAATAACTGACACTTTAAAGTCCCCATGAAATCAAAATTAAAGTTTTTTGGGGGGGTTTTAGTATGAATATATTAGCCTTAAGGTTATCTATAAGCGTGTGTGCTCCAAAACAACAACACAATTCGCGTTTACAAGATATAAGCATTCAAAACTTAGTCTCTCATTTCCACCAACATGAATCAACAATTGTGATGACATCATCCTGCACTTCATCCTCTCATCAAACTTACTGTCCAATCAAATGCTCTTTAGAATCTGTAGCGTCCTGCCCCCTACACTATAATAGATGTTGAAGCTGCGACTGAGATCGGTTGTTTTGCATTTTATAGAAATAAAAATCATTTGGTGCAGTTGGAAAATGCACCCTATCCAATTCTAAACTGAAAGCATCTGCTCTACACCAGGGTTGCCAGGTCTGCGTGACAAAACTAGCCCAATGGCCAGTCAAAAAACCACAATGACCATATCCCAAATATCAAAACACATATATTTCATTTTCCTACCAAAATTTACTGTCACTGTTATGCACAATGATCATAAACACAGCTCAAAGGCTTCCTACCAGTTTTATCATAGGTAGAATGCAAAATATTTCAATACAATCATTTAATTGAAATTACATTTATGCAATACTTCAAACTTTTAACCCACGGGGGAAAAATCAAACCCACGGCGACAGTTTAAAAGCAGCCCAATTCCATGGGGGAAAAACGTGGACTTGACAACCCTGCATCCAACACGAGCTGCATGAGTCAGATTTGACTGATCCCGGGTCGAGAGTAAGGAGAGATGACTGATGACTGATTACTGATTACTTCTTATTGGGCTTGGCCCACCCTGGCCCCCCTGTGGAGCCGGGTCTGGTTTGTAAACTGATTAAGTATATTCTAACGTCCTTTAGCAAAAAATTTAAAGTGAACAGTGAGTTTACATTTAAAAGCAATTATATTTTTGTAAGTTGCAGATAATGTAATCTGTTAATGATGGGTGGTAGATTAATGGTGAACGACTTGAACTCAACACAATTATGTTCTTTCAAATTAACTGAGTGTCAGAAAATTATCTGAAAAAAAGTTGTAAAAGTACCTGGAAAAAGTCAAACACTTTTTTTTAAAAAAAATTGCAGTTGTAAATTTCAATACAGAAGGTAACAAACTATTAGATTGCAACTGAACCACCAACTAAGACCACTTAAACTTTAAAATCTTTGAAAGGATCTGAGGCAGTGGGTGAGGTTTGAGTTATACAGCTCCTGCCTGTTTTCCTGGATCCTCCTCCACATCATCATAGTCTGTTATTGGAAAACAAGAGCCAATTAATGTATCAATAAATTAAATAAAACATGCATTATAAAAAACAAAAACAAACAAACAAACAAAAAAAAAACATTAATATAAGCATAAAAATTTAACTGAGATTTCATGCACAGAAATGAATCATATAAAGTGATTATAAAGACTAAATGAATACCAATACCAATGCATGTCACTCATAGATTCTCTGACATTCTTCACATCATCATGCTCCTCCTGAACACCCTCTGATATAAATGTGGCTAATATTAATTACATGAACAAATAGACATATATCAGGGGTGACCAATCCTGCTCCTGGAGGACCACAGTCCCGCAAAGTTTAGTTAACCAGTTAAACACACCTGAACCAGCTGATCAAGGTCTTCAGATGCTGCCTTCACACCATGTCGTAATACCCTTAATTAAAATATGATGATATATGACATTCTACTCGGAGCTGCCCATGTTCTCGGACTCAGAGGCAGCGCCTAAATAGCGCCTACATGAGTTAGCCGGCAGTCAGGTGGTACAGCTATCACATGGTACATGTCATAACTCAGAATATTCTGAGCTTACAAGTTGTAATTACAAGTTTTGGAGCATGTGAAGGCTTTGGCGATGATAGTGTTGCCATAAAAACATATAATTCAGCTCTGAGTAGAATGTTGTCATCTCAGAATTATGGTAATTAAGGTGTGAAGGCAGCTAGCATTACTACAAACTTCCAGACAGGTGTGTTGGGACAGGTTAAACTCTACAGGACACTGGCTCTCCAGGAGCAGGTTTAGACACCACTGGACTACATACAAAATATACATAGAAAATAAAAACAAAAAAACTGTTCCAATCTAGAAGGGTGTAAACAGAAACCCACACCTGCTTTATCATTGGAGAAGTGTCGTATGATGACAACATCATCATAGTTTTCTGGTAAGTCATCTACAACAAAAAGAATGAAAAAAGAAATGCATCCATCAATTAAATTATGTAATTCATAAATGTATAATACATGTATATTAAAATACATATATATTTATGTTAAAACATGTAGAAACAATTATAACTAAACCTGTAGCATAATGTCTCAGTCCAACAGTGATTACATCATCATAGTTCTCTGGTGTGATTTGTTGCTCTTCTAAATGAGTTAAAAACAAAGAAAGAACAGACTGTAGTCAGAGCAGCACCATAGTTATTTTTTGACAAGAATGAAAACGAGGTTGTGAGGGACTGAAGTACACTGTATTCAATGGATTGTACTGTTGTTTAACAACATGCCAATTGTTCAACTGACGAAACATCTTTCTGAAAAACTTTCAGCAAACAAAAAACGTTTTGAAAATGATGTGATCTAGGACCTTTGTACAGTGCATGCCACTGTTAAGACTGTAAGCCTGTATGTTTTCATCTGCATAAAATATGTGTTCTACCTTGACTAAGGTCTATAAACAGAAACAGGTTTACTGTTCACAGGCACAAAGGGTTAAAGAAGTGAAACCCATCAGCTGAAGTTACTCACCTGTTGGGCCTTTAGTGGCAGAGAAATCATTATGGTATTCAGGTTTGACTCCTTCTGCAGATTTTGCTTTCATAAAAAATAAAATTACAATAAATAAATAAACAAAAAACAAATAAAGTGTTGAATAGTGTATATCATTTCTGCCAAGTAAATGTTTTTAATTATTTACATATGCATTACACAAAATACACAGGCATCAGTATGTAGCGGGTAACATACTATATTGAAGTCCTCTTACCTGAAAGAAGCTCATCAACATCTTCATACCCAGAATGCTGTTCTTCAGAAAGAACACTTTCTGTTTTGGAGTAGAACCATCAGACACGTTCACAATAACAAATCAGCCAAAACCCCCACTTCCTTTGGATCATTCAGCATTAACACTATGTAATTTCAACACTCAAAGTCCCACAAATTAATCAGTATGATTTATTGCAGTCATCCCTCCGAATAAAGTGATGAGTCTGTTGATCTCCACAAATCAGACATTATGACACTTACTCACCCCTCTGAATGAAGTGATCGTGTCTGTGTTGAATCTCCTCATAAACGACCTCAGTCTTCGTCCTGTGTCTCCTCTTAGAGAGAGCTGTGAGTGTAGACAGACAAACCTGCTGTCAGTTCACAACACATGACTGATCACACACTGAATAAAACACAATATGACAGTCTCTGGATCTCTCCTACCTCTCCTCATCACTCTGTTCTGCTGAATCAGTATAAGCAGTGGCACTAAAAGTAAATACAATACAACTCCCAGAACTCACAAGTGGGGGGGACGGAGAGAGACACTGCTGGAGGAGTTTGTGTGAGGAGAGACTGATGTTGAGCGCACTGGAGGAGAAGCTGATGCTGTTGTGGCAGGGGTAGAGGACACTGACACATCTGTAAAAATAGACACAAACACATTCAAGATCATGACTGTTCGGTATATACTGATATTATATGCTCTAAAATGGTCTAAAAATAAATAATACTTCTCAGTGTTTGCTATGACCTGCACAGATGAGTCCAGCGTGCTCTTTGTGGGAGCAGTCAGTGTGGTTTTTCAGGGAGAGAGGACAGTCCCACAGGTGAATCTCATTCCCTCTGCACTCTACTCTGTTCATCCACACAACACCTTCACCAGCACCAAAGACTGAATTCCCATCAGCCCTCAGTGCTGCTCCACAACCCAGCTGCCTGCAGACCACCTGAGCATTGCGGATGTCCCACTGATCATCACAGACTGAGCCCCACACAGCGTTATGATACACCTCCAGCCTCCCAGAGCACCGGACATCCCCTCCACTCAGTCTGAGAGGAACATGATCTAAAACACAAAAAAATCACTGATAATCACACCATTTACAATAAAACACATACTGAAACTGAAGCTAGAGTTTTTTAAATTAGAACGCCAGGGCCATATACAGATTTCCTTAAAGAATTTGCAGATTTCCTCTCAGATCTATTGGTTAATGTTGATAAAGTACTAATTGTTGAAGACTTTAACATTCATGTTAATAATACAAAAGTTGCGTTACCACTTGCGTTTACAGACTTAGTACACTCTTTTGGAGTCAAGCAAAACGTAACCAGACCCACTCATCATTTTAATCATACACTAGATTTAATTATATCACATGGAATTGATCTTAATGATATAGATATATTACCTCAAAGTGATGATGTTACTGACCACTACCTTGTATCATGCATGCCACCTATTACTGATAGTATATACTGTAATATATGCAATATATAGCTCCACGTTATCATCCGGGTAGAACTATTGTTCCAACCACTAAAGATAGATTCAGAAATAAACTGCCTAATTTATCTCACTGCTCTCTTTACCCATAAATACACACAAACTATTCAAAATGACTAGCGATATGGGCACTATTTTCTCTAATACATTAGAAGCTGTTGCCCCCATCAAATTAAAAAAGTTGAGAGAAAAACATACGGTGCCATGGTACAACAGTCATACCCATTCTCTCAAGAAAGAAACCCGTAATCTTGAGTGCAAATGGAGAAAAACTAAATTGGAAGTTTTTAGAATTGCATAGAAAAACAGTATGTCCAGCTATAGACATGCTCTAAAAGCTGCCAGGGCCGAGCATTTCTGAAAACTCTAAGGAAATAACCAAAACAATCCAAAGTTTTTATTTAGCACAGTGGCTAGATTAACAAATAATCAGATGTCATCAAACTAAATATTCCCTGACAGTTAGTAGTAATGACTTTATGAATTTCTTCACTGATAAAATAGATAGCATCAGAAATACAATAACAAATGTAGGATCGACAGCGTCTTGTAATTCAGCTTCATTCATTGCAACTAGGACAGGAAGATCTAAATAAAACTTATCACTGCATCTTAACCAGCAACATGTTTATTAGATCCTGTACCCACTAAATTACTGAAAGGGTTAATACCTGTAGCAAAAGAACCGCTTCTCAATACAGTATTATTAACTCGTCGTTATCTCTAGGTCAAGTCCCAAAACCATTCAAGCTGGTGGTTATTAAGCCTCTTATTAAGAAACTCCAACTAGATCCTAGTGAACTGGTAAATTACAGACCCATTTCAAACCTTCTGTTTATGTCTAAAATGTTAGAAAAAATTGTCTCCTCAATTGTGCTCCTTCCTGCAAAAAAAAAAAAAAAAAAAAAAAAATCTATGAAACTGCACTTGTTAAAATTACAAATTACTCGCTTCTTGCGTGAGACCAAGGCTGCATCTCATTGCTAGTTTTACTTGATCTTAGTGCTGCGTTCAACACTATAGATCATGACATACTCATAGATAGATTACAAAACTATACAAGTATTCAAGGGCAGCCCTTAAAAAGGATTAGATCCTACCTTTCTGATCGCTATCACTTTGTCTATTTAAATGGGGAATCATTTCAATTAAATCCAATAAAAGTATGGAGTACCACAAGGATGCGTCCTAGGCACTTTACTATTTTCAATATACAGTTTACCCCCTGGTAATAAATACAAGTTTAGTTTCCATTGTTATGCTGATGATACTCAACTATATATTTCAACAAGACCAGATGAAACTTCTAAATTATCTAACCAACAGAGTGTTAAAAATGTAAATGACTGGATGACATATAATTTTCTCCTATTAAATTCGGATAAGACAGTGATATTACTTATTGGACCAAAAAACAGTACGCAGAATCTCGTAGATTACGAGATTAGGTTTCTGATGCAGAAAATCTAGTTCATGGTTCGTTGAATTGTTGACTTGTATATTGTTTTGATTTTTTTATGATTGTTGTTGGTTGTTGTTGGTTGTCTTGAGTAAACAAGCTACAGGTAGTCCAAAATGCAGCTGCTAGAGTCCTTACCAGGACAAAAAAATATGATCATATTACCCCAATTTTACATTCTCTGCACTGGATACCTATTAATTTCCGTATCAGTTACAAAATATAATGACTTACTTTTAAGGCCCTCAATGGTTAAGCTCCTGCGTACCTAACTAGTCTGCTATCACGCTACAATACATCACACTCCGTAAGGTTGCAAAAATCTGGACTCTTGGTAGTAAAGGAGGTAGAGCTTTTTCACATTTGGCTCCACAACTCTGGAATAGCCTTCCTGATAATGTTCGGGTTTCAGACACACTCACTCTGTTTAAATCTAGATTAAAGACACATCTCTTTAGCCAAGCATTCACGTAATGTATCTTATAACCTTGTACTTTAGATATATCTGATCAAATGCACATTCTTTTGCTTGGGTTGAACAACTCATTTTTTGCTTAGTTGGTACAGCAGCTACGCTATTATTTTTCTCTATTTCCTTCTCTGTTTCTGATTGGTATCTAGGAATTACACAAGCTTAAGTCTGGATCCAGCCCTTACGAAGACCTGAGATGACTGAACACCTGAGAAGAAATGATGCCAACCCCTCAGAGGACCTCAGATGATGCCAACCCTCAAACAACATACAAAACTACCACGTTTTCTGTAAAAAGCTTTATACAAAAAATAATAAATAAATAAATAATAAATAAATGAAAATGGGAAAAATACAGGCTTACACTAACAAACATTTAACAGATTTATTATTAGGAAACTTACTTTGAACACTGTCTCTGGTTAGATGCTGAAAATGTCAGACGACTCCGAGGGAGACTCGGAGTTTCCTCCTCTAAAATTAAAACACAATACAATTAAGGGAACTGAACAAGATGTGCACATATCAGATTCACAAAGTCTCTCTCTGGAAACGTATCCTCTACATGAAAAACATAATTTTAGATGCTTCCCATTTACTTAATTTTGTTTTGCAGAAACTTTTACGGAAATATTCTACTGTGAGACCATATTTTTTAACATCACCTGAGCATTCCCATATTAAACTATTTAAACATCATCTCACCTGAGCAGGTGTTAATTTGGACACTTCATTATGGTGGTATTTTTTTGTCGAGGTTTAAGATTGTCAATGCAGTTATGTGGATTCATTTGGTGGACATTTAAAATTATCACTGCCAGATCTTCCACATTTCAGCTCTTGACAGATCAGACTCGTTGTGTCTCTGTCCATCTGGTTCCAGCACACATTACCCCAGGATCCATTGTAGAAAACCTCCACATTCCCTTCACAGCCCTCAGTTAACCTGATCTCTTTAAACTCTAGATGGGGAAAAAAAAGTAAATTTAAAATACCAAAACTGAAAAATCTGAGCATTATGGACATATGAATAGGTTATATAGATTAATCATTTATATTCATTTTGATTTTAATAAAAAAGGCAGGATATTTACCTGAGCACACGACTCCTACATCCTCCTTGTGATTACAGTCATGTTTTCCCCAGCCTGGAGAAGAGCAGCTCCACAGGGACGTCTCGTTCCCCTCACACTCCACCTCATCCAGCCATATGGGCCCAGAACCAGGACCAAACCAGGCTGGTACCTGCTGGTTACTGAGGGCCACTCCACACTGCAGCTGTCTACACACCACATGGGCATCTTTAATATCCCAGGAGTCATCACACACTGTCCCCCATGAGCCACTGTTAAAAACCTCCAGCCTCCCTGCACAGTCTCCCCCAGAACCCACCAGCCTGATGGACCCTAGACCTGATATACAGTGACAGAAAAAAAGTGATTGTACATACATATTTTTGATCTCTAATAACTAAAGAATGTGCCCAGATGTTGATTTTCTCACCAAAGTTCTTTACTGACAGCTGTTGTGTGGAGCTTGCAGTTGAGAGTTTGTAGAGAGCTGCAGTTCCTCAGATGAGCTTCACTCCCTGGAGAGAGTATTTATTTGGCATTAATCTAAATATATATACACTTATTTAAATATGTAGTTTTATTCTGAAACCCATGACTTCAGTGTGGTGTGAATGTGCTCACCAGAGCAGATGACTCCAACATCTCGTCTGTGAGAACGTTCAGCTCGACTCCATGAAGAGATGGAACATTCTGAGAGTTTTGTTTCATTCCCGTCACAATCAAACACATCAGCCCAGATTTCACCACTTCCCTCTCCAAACCAGTCTGATCCCACAACAGACACAGCAGTCCCACAATTCAGCTGTCTACAGAGGACACTGCACAATTCAGCTGCCCGCATGCATCACACACTGTGCCCCATCTACTGAAGTACTGACGTTCAACTCGACCAGAACAGGAATTGAGCCATTTACCAGTCTGAGATTAGTGTAATCTGGAAAACAATTGACAATTTATAAAATGAGAGTCACGATAATTGACCAATTCAACAGTAGTATATTATGTAATGTGATGTATCTAAATAGATGAGTTTATACTCAACATATCACTCCCACTTCAGAGTTAAGTTCATTGGATAATGTGAACGCTGTTTTTTGAACTCGAGTAGTATGTAAGGGGGCAAAAGTCTTTAAATAGAATGTGCTTAATTTGACTGCGTTAACATGCACTTTTTGTCTATGTTAACGCTGCAATTTTGAATGTGGTTTCTTTTGTATGTGTAGACACCTACAGTCTATGGTAGACACCAGTAGCCCCTCACTGAAGAACACTGAAGATCCAGGGGGCAAGGTAACATCCACATCCGGGGGTGGAGGTGGGTAGGTTTAGGGATCAAATTGATCACAAGTACCTCAAGGCTCAGTACTAGGACTATTGCTTTTCATGCCTTTACATGTTACCCTTGGGAGATATCATCAGGAAACACGGTGGTTAGCTTTCATTGTTTATTGCTGATGACACTCAGCTCTATATTTCTTCACAGCCAGGCAAAACATACCAATTTGAAAAACTAATTGAATGCATAGTCGATATAAAAACTGGATGACGAGTAATTTCTTACTGCAAAATTTGAAAAAAAAACAGAGGTGTTAATTATCGGACCTAAAACCTCCACATGTAATAACCCAGAACACTAACACTTGAAGGCTGCTCTGTCAATTCTTCATCATCAGTTAGGAACTTAAATGTGCTATTTGATAGCAATCTTTTCTTTGAAAGCCACGTTTCTAGCATTTGTAAAACTGCATTTTTCCACCTCAAAAATATATCTAAATTGCGACCTATGCTCTCAATGTCAAATGCAGAAACGTTAATTCATGCGTTCATGACCTCAAGGTTAGATTATTGTAATGCTTTATTGGGTGGTTGTTCTGCACGCTTAATAAACAAACACCAGCTGGTCCAAAATGCAGCAGCTAGAGTTCTTACTAGAACCAGGTAGTTTGAGCATATTAGCCCGGTTCTGTCAACACAGCACTGGCTCCCTATTAAACACTGTATCAATTTTAAAATCCTGCTAATTACCTAAAAGCCCTGAATGGTTTAGCACCTCAGTTCTTGAGCAAGCTCTTATCGTATTAAAGTCCCCCACATCTGCTGCGCTCTCAAAACTCTGCCAATTTGATAATACCTAGAATATCAAAATCAACTGCGGGCGGCAGATCTAACTTTGCTGTAGCATAGGTTTAGGGATATGTAAGGTGAAAGGAGTTGGATCTGGATCCAGCCTCGCCCCCTGGATCTTGTGTTTTGCAGTGAGGACCATCTTGTAGACACACATCATTATGGTTGTGTTAAGGTGTCAGTTTTAATACATGTAAAAGACGCACACTTTTACTGTGTTAAGAAGACAAATTTGAACGTGTCTCTCAACGCACACACACATTCTGGGCTTGTCTGAACATGTAATTCTTTTTTATATTCTAATTTAAAATTTGAATAATTGTTAATGAAACACCTTGTTAATGATTGTTGATCACTGTAATTAGTACACTGTAAGAAAAATATCTAGACAAATGAAAAAAATTAAAATTTCATAAACATAAAATACATTAAAAAAACAAAATATTATGCAGAATTTAAAATGCAGGTAAAAAAACTATGAAAAATCAATACTGAAAATGTTCAGAATGTGTAGTTTTACTATTTTACTAGCTAATAAAAAAAAAACTTAAATTGTAGTTTTATTTAAAATTAGATGACATCACAACCTCATTTAGCAACTTTTAGCAACAAATCGACCTTCCTTTAGCAAGTTCCCCAGCAAATTTAGTTGGCAACACTGAACGTTCACACTGGTGTGATCGTACACATCAAAGGGTTAAGGCAGATTTACATTTACCCACATATTGATCCTTTATTTAGTTTATTGCGGCATTATTTTACTAATATCTACTGTGCTAGAGTAAATTAATTAATGTTAACTGATATTATATTTTATTCATTATAAAGACAGATAATTCTTTAAACATATCCACTTACCTGGAGCAGAGAAAAAATGTCATTAAATGTTGACATTTTGTATTATATTATTTCATTTAATCTGCAGTATTTCTATCATTAACTTCCATATGTGATTTATATATATATTTATAGTCTTCACTAAATAAACAATGTAAGTCTGTCAAAACAGACTGTCTGAATAATATAAAGAAATTATATAAACTGTATAATGATGATACTCTCCGTACTATTATACAAACATAAGTGAGGATAAAATAAATAAATGGGGATGAATATTATGAACATAAAACAGTTTTTTTTCATAAGACTGATACTGATGCAAGTTTTTTTTCCACATCAGCATTTAGAAGAATGTTATTGCTTGAGTGAAGAATTAAAAGAAAGTGATGTAGTAACAGGCTGAGGTTTGGAGAAGCTTACCTGAACAGACGACACCAGCATCTTCACTATGATTACAGTACCATTGCAATCACGTTCTGGGAACTGCAGTGTTTTCAGTGCAGTCTCTGATCCACTACAGTTTACAAAGGCCATCGCAACTGATCCAGATCCAGCTCCAAAGTGAGCATTAAATGTTGCTGTCACAGCTGTCCCACAACCCAGTTCTCTACAAACTACTGCAGCATCAGCAATATCCCAACCCCAATCACACACTGTTCCCCACTGACCATTTTGATGAACCTCCACTCGACCAGCACAGGGGTTGCTGCCATTCACCAACATTACTCTCATACTTTCTACACATTTGAGAGAGGGTATGTAGTAAATATACCAAACATAGTATGAAGTAAATACAGAATCATATGCTAATTATTTGAGCATACCTCTGGACTCTGAGTATGTACCTACCTTGGTTGTTGAATTTTATCTGCATGGTAATATGAGAATAATTATTTATCTTATATTAATTCTGAGTTTTCTCGTCTGCTCCTCAAACACACTGAAGAAACTGGTTCCTGTCAGCCCCCTAAGATGGGTGTGAGTTTCTCTATGCTGTCAGACAGTCTCACTGTTACCTTATTAAACACAACAGAGGAAATCATCAAACACAATCAGTGACAAATCAGAAAGCAGCATTTTGATTTTCTCCATATATATCAATAAAGTGTGAGCGCTGATGAGCGGGACTCCTCCTCCAGCGTGAAGAGACACTTCACTGAGGACAGACTCGTGTCAGTCAGAAGTCAGTGTGGAGATAAAGTCACACTAAACTTAAAGCAGATTGATACAGAAACACTGCAGCTTATATTCAGCATCAAACCTGAACCTGAATACAGCAGATACAAGCTCTGATCACTGACTGCTGACTTACTGAAACATTATTTCACACACAAATAGTTGATATTTACTATAAATATATAAATTATAATAAACATTTAATCTTATTTTTTGGGACAACTGTAGATAACTGTAAGAGCATTTTAACAACACTGCCTTTTCTTACTGTACTTACAAGAGCACAACAACCAGTATGCCAGTACATTATTAAACGGACTGGACTGATTGTGTACAACTATTCAGGGCTATTCAGATAAGATTTGTAAAAAAACATTGGCTTTTGTTCCAAAGATATTAATTTGCCATAAAATCAAGTACATATAGCTGTGGATGTGTGTTTAACACTGTAATGTGTAATTCATTCAGCAGATGGCAGCAAAACACTTCTTATTGTAAAGAGGAACAGACAAGAGTCTAGTCCTTGTGTCTCCACATGAGGGAGCTGATGAACTGATGAGCTTTTTCTGAATGTTCATTCATTTTTCACAGCTACATTACAGCTACGAATCTAATTTATTTTATGTAGAGCTTATTTCACAGCACATTCATTTTACTTTTTGTCATTCTGCTATAATATATTACAGAATGTTTTAGTGATAGAATGTTTTAGCCTAAATACACTGTAGCAGTAGCTATGTTTCCATCCAAAGAAATGCGCTTGTGTTATATTGATGGATGACATGAGCTGCACTGGGGTTCTAATGTTCTGTTGTTAAGTCTGATATATTGTTATACTATTGTCACACCTATAGACGTTTTTTTTTTTTTTTGCGTTTTCTTTCCCCATGTGCTCAGTGTGACCTAGTTTTCTGTCTCACGTTGATTATGTCATTTGGTTCAGGTGTGTCTTGTCTTGTCTATTGTCCTCGTTTACTTGTGTATTTAAGTTCCTGTCAGTTAGTGTTTGTCAGGTCATGTACGTGTGTCTCCAGCCGTTCCTTGTGTGGATTACCCTTTATGTGGATTGAATTAAAGACTTTCCTTGATCTTCGTCTCCTTGTCTGTCCCTCCGGCACAATACCGTGACAATTATATTATTACATGTGGTGTATAAAGAAATATACCATATATAACTCAACACTTCTACAGCCTGATAAATTATGCATACTGTATAAAAGAAATGCCCAACATACAGGCAATATGCATATTTATTTATTTTTTCTTTTTCTTTCTTTTTTTCTTTCTTTTTTTTTGTGAAAAGTTTTGAAAGTTACTTAATGCGTCCAAAATAAATGCAAATATTTCTTCAGCATTTATCCACTCACAAAACTCCAGTAGCCTACTTGCTGCGAGGAAGCTGAGGGCTGTTGAACCACTGATGGTCATTTGGGCTTATATTTAGGATGTCTTCAACTATCACTGTGGTTGTGCTTTACAAGGTAAGATCATACATTGACATAACTTAAGGGTTTGTATAATGTCGTATTGAAATACACACAAAAATATGTCTGCTTTTTTTATAACAAGGCCAAAATAAATAATTAAATACAACCATTTCATAAAGGCGTAACAGTTTTAAATACAAATAAATGGGGGAAATATATAAAAACCTGAGATTTGACATATTAATAACAATATCACTCAAAATTGGTTCCGATTTGTTGAACTGAGGCAGATGTGATCATTGAGACAAATTCTTTGTTTGCCTCTTCCTCCACATCATCATAATCTGTTATTAAAAAACAAAATCTTAAATCATGTCAAATGTCATAATTGGATAATTATTTTAAGCCTAAAAAATTGTAATATTTTTATTTTACTATTATTTGTTATAAATATGAAAAACATTAAAATAGAAATAAAGATATTAATATAATCAGAAAAAAGGGTTATAATAACTTAACCAACAGGTTTCTCACATCTTCACTGACACTCATGACATCATCATACTCCTCCTGAACTCCCTCTGATCAAGAATGACATAAAAACATCTCATATCAGTTTATAAAACTGATCCTTTTTCCCTTCAGTGACTTGATTATACAGAAAGCATGTCTAATACTCATGTAAACATGAAAAGGCTGATAAAAAATAATGTAGTTTTGTGCCTCTAACTTGTTACCCCTTGAGAGGTCTGTCTAATAATGATGACATCATCATAATTCTCTGGTGTGTCTACACATGCGAATATGAGTCAAAATTAAATATTAGCCAATAAACCCATTAAAGACAGTGATTTAAAATATTATTTGTAACAATCTGGATTTTAAATATTATATATAGTTTAATTGATTAAAAGGTAAAACACCTTTTTTTGATATCAGAGTTCTGTCCCGGTCGTCATGACATCATCATAGCTCTCAGGTGTGTCTACTACAAATTCACACATTCATCACAGACACACATTCAATAAATTTAGAAAAAAAATCTAACTTAAACATACAGTAATATTTTACATTAAAATTATATTATATGCTGCTGTAGAGTAAGAGAGTGACACCTGTCTCACGATCTGGTTTCAGTCCATCAGTGATTACATCATCATTGTTTCCGTGTTTGTTTTGTTTTATTGTCTCTTCTGCATCAACACACAATATGTTTGGATACAAAACCAAAATATGTTCTTGTTGTAGATCATGAATTTATTAACAATTTGGTGATGAATCATGTAATCAGTTAAAAACATCACTTACCTTTTAGGCCACTGTCATTAGTGACATAATTATAATATACACTCTTGAACGCTTTTGCTAAAAAGGAGAGCAGACTGTTAGCATATAAGCAAACAGCAGTATTTAAATAATATTGGGTCATTAATCAAATATTTAACTGAATTGGTTCACTTCACTTATTTAGGCAAATTTTTAAAAAGGATTTGTAATGTGAATGTGCGCTTCATCTCTCTAACCTGAGAGAAGCTCATCAGCATCTTCATACCCAGAATGCAGTTCTTCAGAGATGAGACTCCCTGTTAAAGAAGAGCAGAGCAGTCAGAAACATGTTCATCATTACAAACAGACTGAATCCTCATTTCCATAATTATTATGTAGACAACACCGCACAAATATTAATATTATATTTTAGGCAGATCCCATTTTTGTTAGGCCTATTAGCAAACACACAATTATCCTCACGTGAACTCATTCCTCACTGCCTTCCAGAAATACACACTCACACCTCCACCAACACTTAGTGTAACATATGAACACCTCCTTATGACAATCTAAAAATACAAACAGGAAGAGACACTCACACACACACACACACACACACACACACACACTTAAACACACACACACACACACTGAAACATGCAAAAAAATATAAAAATGAAACTGATGATCTTTGTTTTTCTGTCAGGAATTCTGTGGTTTTGAAGCAGGAGGTTTAACAGGACTAATAATAGATGAACATGCAACTGTCTGACAGTCTTTTAAATGAGATTGATGGCTCATGTCTCACCCCTCTGAGTGAAGTGATTGTGTCCGTGCTGAATCTCCCCATAAATGGTCTCAGTCTTCGTCCTGTGTCTCCTCTTAGAGAGAGCTGTGAGTGTAGACAGACAAACCTGCTGTCAGTTCACAACACATGACTGATCACACACTGAATAAGACACAATATGACAGTCTCTGGATCTCTCCTACCTCTCCTCATCACTCTGTTCTGCTGAATCAGAATAAGCAGTGGCACTAAGAGCAGTAAGAGCACAACTCCCAGAACAATCACAAGTTTTACTGAGGGACAGACTCATGTCAGTCAGAAGTCAGTGTGGAGATAAAGTCACACTAAACTTAAAGCAGATTGATACAGAAAACACTGCAGCTTATATTCAGCATCAAACCTGAACCTGGACACAGCAGATACAAGCTCTGATCACTGACTGCTCACTTCAGACACTTAACACTTCACTTCACACCCCAAAAAACGTTTGACATTTGTGATACATATATAAATGATAATAATCTGAACATTTTAAAGTTATGTTTGACATTTGTGATACATATATAAATGATAATAATCTGAACATTTTAAAGTTATGTTTTGGGACTACTTGTTTATATTTTCACAATACTGTTATAATGTTCTAACCAAGAGCTCTATAAACAGTATGTTAATACATTATAAAATGAACAGGACTCTTTGTGTACAACAAATAGAGAGCTATTCAGACAACATTTGTAAATAAATATTGGTTTCTATTCCAAAGATATATTCATTTGGCATTTTATCAAAGACATATGCAGCTGTAGATGTGTGTTTAACACTGTAAAGTGTAATTCATCCAGCAGATGGCAGCAAAACACTTCTTATTGTAAAGAGAAGCAGACAAGAGTCTAGTCCTTGTGTCTCCACATGAAGGTACTTTTCCCTGGTGAACTTTTTTTGTGACACAAAAAAGAAAAAAAAAAAACCTTTCTAGAAATGCTACACAAATCTAATTTCATTCATGTAGAGCTCATTTCACAGCACATTCTTTTTACTTTTTGTCTACTGCTATAATATATTCTACAACTCAGAGACAGAATAATGTAAATACACTGTAGCAGTGAGAGTGATATTTCTGGTATTTTCTTTCAGTTGTATAATAACGGCATTTAAAGTAGGATTACCAGACCTCCCCGTTCTCCAGGAACAGTCTGGGTTTTTGGTGTTTTGACCCTAAATGGAGCTGTTTCCTGTAAAATGTTCCAGATGTTTTCAGCAACATTCAAAACAGCTGCAAAGTCTGACCACCAGAGCTGACATAGAGATAATTAAATGGCAAAAAAAGAAATGCAGCTCCATAATGTTGTTTGTCATCAACGAAGAGGATCTCATAAACTCAGTACTGCAGGCAAGGATAATTTACAAACAAAGAACATCAAAGTAGAAGGACATCACGTCACACAACAAGCAGCTGTGCTTGTTTTATAATTGATAGATATGACATGAGCTGCACTGGGATTTTAATATTCTATTGTTAAACAGTGTTAGGTCATAATAACATAGGTGTTATATTATTATATTATCCATATGGTGTATAAGAAATATTTTAAATGTGTTACTGTTCATTGAATTACACATATATAACAGTAATTCTATAGTACAAAATAAGGAATATAAAGTAGTTTTATAAGTAAAATATAAAAGCCCAGGAGACAAGCAATATGCATAATTTATTTATTGGTTTATAACAATGCTGCCTGATCACATACAGTAAGAGAATAATAGTTGATAGACATCCACCCAAAAGCATTACTTCTCGATCAAATCCTTTGCTCCCACTTAGCACTAGTCTTAAACTGATAGATGTCTGGAGATTATCCTCAATCCTAAATCTCAGCCAGTTTCTCTTGGTTAAAACCCAATGCCTCCAGCAAATCAAGAATTGACTATTGGCTTATTTCAGATAGCCTACTGTTATTCGTTTAACGACTTGCGCTGCGCTCTTGGCAGCACCTTTGACAGACCACTGTGCTATTTCACTATTATTCAAACCAAATCACAACACTTCAACACTTCAAACACTTCAAGGATTAAGGGATCTTGGAAATTTAATTCTGATTTACTTAATAATGAGAGATTCTGTAATAAAGTTAAAGTGTTTAATTCTGGAAATAAAGAACAGTAGTTCGTTTTAATTCTAATAAAGCCAGATGGGAGTTCCTCAAATGTACATTTGTGAATTATCTATTAATTACAGTAAAATATTTGCCAAAGTAAGGAGACCCAACAGGACATAATATTATTTATGAGATTAATAAATGTTGTAGTGAGAGTGTTTTGAATGATACTGAAAAATCAAAATGGTCTCTCTACAAATGGAACTGGACAATCTTTACATCAAAAAATATTTAAAGGTGCATATATATGTTCTAAATGTCCTAACTGGATAGAAGCGGGTAAAAATACTTCTTACATGGTGCAGATTAGAAAAAAAAGTAACTTTCCCCTAATGATTAATGGTGCTGAATGCACAGATCCTACTCCAATGATCCAGCAGAGACATGCATAGTTCCGTTTCTCTCCCTTTTTGGTACTACACAAAGATTTCAGATTGGCCGTGGAATAAGGCAGGGATGCCCATTGTCCCCTCTTTTATTTATTTTAGCTGTAGATATGCTGTCCACTCTGGTTAGTCCCTGATTTATCTGTGAAGAAATTAAATGTATTTGGGAAAACCTTAGCAATCAGTCAGCTAGCAGATGATACGGCATTATTTTTACAAAACAAAGACCAAATTCCTTTAGATATATCTCTAATCAATTCCTTTTGTAAAGCTTCAGGCCTTCAACTAAATCTAAACAAATGTGAACGTTTGGCCCTACACCCCATTCAAGATTTGTCCTTGTATAAACATTCCAGTTAAAGAGACGGTGAAATATCTAGGCATTTTTTATTTCCAAAGATTTGAAGATTAGTATGAAAGAACATTTTGAAAATAAAATACAAAAAAGCCAATGACATCTTGAATAGCTGGTTACAGAGAGATGTATCTATTTTTGGGAGAATTCTTCTATCTAAAGTTGAATATGTATCTAGACTGATCTGTCCCAGCTCTCTCTTTAGCTCCCTCTTCAGGTATTATAAAAATAAGCAATCAAAAATGTATGACTTTATTTGGAGGCACAAAACTCTTTATATTAGAAAATCTGATATTATCAAAGGGTAAGAAGAAGGTGGTCTGAATAAAATTGAATTTGAGAGTATGAATATTTTGATAAAACTTAAGTGGCTTCAAATGTTTTTAGGTAATACTGAGAGCTTTTGGTATGCAGTGCCTTCAGCTTTGTTTGGTAAAGTGGGTGGTATCCGCTTCCTTCTCAAATGTGACTTTGATTTACCCCAAACTTCCAGTGAAGCTATCAGCATTCCACCAACAATCTTATTATGCTGGAAATTGGCACACACACACACAATTTTACACCCCACATACTCCCATATGGAATAACAAATATATTCTACACAGAAACAAATGCCTGTTTTATGAGGATTGGGTTAATAGAAATATTTGGTCAATGTTGGATTTAATGGATGAGACTGGTAATATGTTAAATTACAATTCATTTACTTTAATGCTCGGGATTTGCCAGTCATCCAAAGCAATTCTTTACTGTTATTAATGTAATACCCTCAGGTGTAAAAATGTTAATGAGATGTTCTCTTTCCTACTCAAAAAATACTGCAGTCCTTTCCTTATTATATGTAATATTGAGACAAACTCTCCACTAATAAATATGTAAGACAATATATCATCCAGTCCTGCCACTCTTGTCAAATATTAATAATTTTGGGGGAAGTCGTGGCCTAGTGGTTAGAGAGTTTGACTCCTAAACCTAAGGTTGTGGGTTTGAGTCTTGGGCCAGCAAATGAGGTGCCCTTGAGCAAGGCACCAAACCCCCAACTGCTCCCCGGGCGCCGCAGCATAAATGGCTGCCCACTGCTCCGGGTGTGTGTTCACGATGTATGTGTGTGTTCACTGCTGTGTGTGTGTGTGTGCACTTTAGATGGGTTAAATGCAGAGCACAAATTCTGGATGTCACTTCACTTCACTAAATAAAATAGATCATACATTTGATTAAAAACACTGTTACAATATTTCAGAAGAGTCTATTTAAAATTTCCTATTCTCCCCAAGGTAAAATAAATGCATTTTAAAATATTAAATGAGATCAAAAGATGTAAATTCAGTCAGTCTGTATTTTCAGTCAAAGCTGCAAGGGGTTGGAACTCCATCCCATTAATAATTAGAAGATTACATACTTTAGGTTCCTTTCAGTTTCATCTTAAAAAATGGTTACTGACAACTCAGCATTGTCAACATTAGTAATTGTATTCTTGACAATAGACTTACTAATTACTAATTTTAAGTCCTAGTAATTACTAAGTACTAAATACTCTTGTCTATTTTGCCTTCTCCTGTTGCCATATCTCTCTCTCCCTCGTTTCCCTCATAGTTTTTACTTACTACTAGATAATTTACTTATTTTTGTATTTTAGTAGTTTTTTTTTACTGTGAATTTAGGTTTTTGTAATTTTTTTCATATGATGTGTATATGTGTAATGATGCTTTGCCTTTGTTTTAGGGTGACCTTTTAACATTCTGTCAAGGGTCTACAGATGAAAAATAGCCGTTTTTGGCTAATTCTGGCACATTTACAGTTATGTTTATTAATATGCATTGTCCCTGTAAACAAATAAACTAAACTAAACTAAAAAGATATATCCCTCCAATAAATTTCTACATTCAAAATTTAATTTAGAAAATGAGCCCTGTTATTTATGCAAATATTTAGTTGAAGATACAGAACATATTTTTTACATGTAGTTTGTCATGACTGGATGGTAGAGAAGGGTGAAGTTGCTGATGGTTTCACTCTAGACAAGATGTAATGTACGGAATAACCAAAGAGTGCTCTGTTTTGTATTATTTGATTAATAACATTATATTATTATCAAAATACTTTATACATACAATGAACAAAATCTTAAACGCAACACTTTTTTTTTGCTCCCATTTTTCATGAGCTGAACACAGAGATCTAAGACCTTTTCTATGTACACAAAAGGACTATTTCTCTCAAATATTGTTCACAAATCTGTCCTAAATCTGTGTAAGTGAGCACTTCTCTTTGCTGAGTAGGGGCAGAAGTGGCGTAATGGTTAGAGAGTTGGACTTGTAACCCGAAGGTCACAGGTTTGAGTCTCAGTGCTTGGCAGGAGTGTGTAGGTGGGAGGGAGCTAATGCTCTCTTCCACCCTCAATACCCATGGCTGAGTGTCCTTGAGCAAGGCACTGAACCCCCCAGTTGCTCCCCGGGCGCTGGATATAGCTGCCCACTGCTTCCGGGTGTGTGTTCATGGTGTTCCCTTCTCACTACTGTGTGTGTGCACTTGGATGGGTTAAATGCAGAGCACCAATTTCAGAGTAATGGGTTAGCATTACTTGGCAAAATGTCACGGACTTTCACTTTCACTTCACTTTCACTGAGATAATTCATCCACCTCACAGGTGTGGCATATCAAGACAGCATGATTATTGCACAGGTGTTCCTTAGGCTGGCCACTCAACATGTTATCACATTTATCTACATTTTTTAACTTCAGGCTTTTGCAACTGCTTTAAACTTTCAGGTTAGGCTTTCTCAAGTCAACCTAAGAGTTTGTTCAGCTGACTGCTTCCCCTCTATGCTGTTCAACCCACTTTTTAAAAGATGCCAAAATCAAACTTAAAATACACCGTGGCTTCTACTTGAATTAGATAATAAAAATGCATAGGTGCATATGCTGTGCATTCTGCATTCAAGCTTGACCAACACATTACAATCAGCTGTGCAAACAGCCTCGGAGTTTTTAATCAAAAAAGTGAATATTGATATGAGACATGAGTCACATGACACAATCAAATACTCACCCCTTCTCCAGAAGACCCTCTCTCCCGAAGCCTAAGAGGGGAATCAAAAAACGCAACATCAGCCAAGGTCTGCTGGAAACAAGCTTGAAAACTGACCAAGTAGTGATAACTAAACGCACATTTTCATGGTTTGATAAGTCGCCTTTCATTAAATGGCATTATGTTTAAAAAAAAAATAACACCTAAAAGATTATGTATTTATAGTTAAGACCTGGTGCAACATGCATCAGCTAATAAGCAAAGGATGTGGTTGCATATGCGTGGGCCACGTGATGTATTGTGACGTTGTGAGGCAGACTTACAAGGACATGCTGACATCCTGGCATTTCGACCCACCGAATAAATGCCTGAGCCGTTCAGATACTGACTCACAGCGGAAAACAACCACACACCATCAACACACCCCTGGCGCAACAACACCAAAACAACACAGAGGATGAAAAACTCTACAGCGCTTAAGTTTTAACATCAAATACTGTTCAAATGTTTAGGAGTTCAGCGAGATCTTGTTTAAAAGAAATTTACACGTGTGGTCAGCAAGGATGCATTAAAACTGATCAAAGATGATAGTAAAGACATTTATCATGTTATAAAAGATGTCTATTTCAAAATAAATGCTGGTTCTTTTGAACTTTTTTTCCATCAAAGAATCTTGTAAAAAAAAAAAGTTTTCCAATGTTTTCAACCTTGATAATAATAATAAATGTTTCTAAGATCAGCAATTTCAGTATATTAGACTGATTTGAAGGAAATATTGGGACAATGGCGGACTAGAGTAATGATACTGAAATTGTAATGAATATTTCACAATTTTAATTGTTTTTAATGGATTTTTATAAGTGTGAGCATAAGAGACCTTTCAAAAACAAAACAATCTCAAAAACCCCAAACTTTTTATTGCATTTTAAAAACTAAACACTTAACATGATGAGATGCCTGTCGAAACACATGCCATACAAACAGACCCACACTGCCGGTTCGACGGTCTATTCACGGTGCAGATAAAACACTGTTACTCCAGCTTCTTGCTAATCTAAACCAATGCCAAACTGAACCGGATCCCAGAGTCCAGCATAAGCCTGAAAAAATGTGTGTGTGATACAGTATGAGCCGTTGCATAAAAAATGCCTGAGGGAGAGGGACAGTGTGCAAAAACACCATATCAGTAATTTCATTATAAAAGTTTTTGCCTCTTTGCGACCGACGGAGAACTTTTAAACACTGTCTTGAGGTGAGTTGCTGAGTCTTCAGTTCACATTTGAGAATGACAAAAAAATGTAAAACTGAAGTGATTTTTTTTTTTTAATCATGAAAAAATACAAATGATTAATGCACTATGAATAGCGACTGCTTAACGAATGATGTGTGGTGGGCAGGACTGCCTGTTTTCTGTTTAAGTTAGGACACATTGCGGGGGCTCTTCTGAATTGTGTCAGCAAATGCTGGGCCTGAGAAGAGAGCTACGTAGTTGGAAGGAGTATTACACTGTCAAAATGAAAAGATACCTATGCAATAATTTCTGCTCATGCACAAGGTGAAAATTCTATGCAAAATCCTGTTGCGAAGTAATACAAAAGAAATAGTCACTTCACCTCACAATGCAAATGCACCAGTATTCTGTAATCATACAGGGGTTTTGAGAACCTAAAAGAACTATGAAACTGCATTTGTTGTCATTAGGATTTTGTTTCGTCTGCACAGAAAAAATGGGCTGTGCAAGTGAGCCTCGGCTGGAACGCCCTGAAACACGACTGACATCATCATGCTTGAATGCACGCCACATGCTGTACTTGACTGAAGCTCTCTATGAGTTTGTGAGATCAAACAACAGACTTCTGTCGACAAGGGAAGAGTGTTGGTGGATGTCACGCAGTCGCCAGCTTTTGCACACATTCATGTGAGTGTTAGCATGCATGCGGACCGAAAGCCTCTGTGCCCTGCAGCGAATTGAGGGTCTGATGATGTGATCACGGGCGCTTAAAAGACACTGAGATATTATGTAGCCCTGCTGTGCTTCATAACACTAGTAATTATGTGATTCAAAAAAATCATATTTTGTAGGCACTCCAATCATTCTGGCACTGTCTGCTCTAAGAGAACGTCGTCTCAGAGGCAGACAGAAACCACATGGCTCTCTTAAAACTAACACCAAGTTAGAAAGTCACCTAACAAATAAAAAACTGTGTACTTATGTTGTTCCCAAATCTGTATTCTCTTTGAACATAATCTGAAAAAAGTGTCCAGTGCTTTTCGTCCACACAATAAAAGTCAGTGGGGGCCGAATGGAGTTGTTGTAGAGACTAGTAAAACTTAAAATACTATTTACAATGAATTATAATAAACAATGAATTAAGTAATTTATTTTAATAAAACAACAGTGTATATTTGTTATAAAACAATGTATTATTTGTTATAAAATAACAAAACAATAACAATTAGGATTATTGTTATAGAAAATATTATTAATAAATATTATAAATAATACATTTATTATCATTGTTGCCGTTAATTATAATATTACTATCGTACTAAATTATTATACATTGTATATTGTATAGTCATATTGTTCCAATTATGATAATTTGTGGATGTGTTCATTTAATACATGTTGATTGAATAATTAATATTATAAATGTTGAATATATATTTACTAACCCAATCAAGAACAAAAAAATATTAATTATAAAATAACACATTTTAATAATAATAATAATAATCATAATACATGTTACACGCTTTTATTATTATTATTTTTACTTTTTTTTTTTTTACTTTTTTTATTGGTATAGGGCTGCACATTGCCAAAAAAAATATTATACAGAGAACGCCAAATTCCACAGAGCTTGTCTTGTTTGAAGACTTGTTTAACCGTTCTGATAGAGACTGATCTGCCCACGTGTGTGTGTGTGTGTGTTTTTAACGTGACAAGTCGGCTGCCTCCCCCCTACTTTTCATGGTCACTCCGTCTAATTGAATCGCCGCCCTTCACAGGCTCCCAACAGGGAGTGGCTGTGTGATGGAAACGGAGGGGTGCTGGGAAGAAGCCGCTGTCTCCCAGGCGCCGAAGAGGGGAGCACGTACGGCCACCGGACTCCGCCCCTTACGGTGGAGCCATTCCCTCCTGAACATAACTGCCCTGTCACATACCCACAGCACGATGAGGACACCAGATGCCAACAGGCATTTGGCCAACTACTCGCACAACCTCAGACATTGCCCTGCACCTCATGGGCCTTCTACAGTTCGTATAACCTCATCCGGTGCTACGTACTGTTGTCTGATTGACATCTCCTATGGGAATTAACAGACAATACATGAAATATGACCTTCTAAATAACCTGAATGTTGACATGCATAACAATCACAATAATATCCAGCGGAATGCCGTAAAATGTGCATTTTCAGTGCTTCTGAATCTGCACTGCAGTTACTGCTGTAGGTGTCTCCAGTCATCAGTCTCAGATTCTGCATCAGATCTTGCCAGCTGCATACAGCACCCCCAGTTGTGTAAACAGTGGGGCTTTCGCTGCCCTCAGCAGGGCTGATATGTCCACCAACTTCACTGAGGCGTTGCTGAAACAAAAAAGTAGTGTTTTTCTTTCTCTAAAATAATATGTATAGATATATTAATAATATATATAGATGATATAATAGATATATCAGCAAATTTAATATATTAATATAATATACATCTAGATACTATATATACATATATACACACACACGCTATACACACATACAGAGATACATACACATATATATATAGACTTATATTTATATATATTATATAGATATATAAGTAATATTATATATATATATATATAGATATACTAGTTAATGATATATCTATAATCTATATATATATATGAGATTATATATACCGATATTATATATATCCACATCTACACCACATAAATACATATTATGTAACGACACACACACAAACACATATATCGTCTATATATATATTAATATATATATATAAAGATTACTGCAAATCAGAGTGAGAGCATCCTTACCTTCTTTCGCCTCATGCGGTATTAGGATGGAGCACACAGCCCGTCATCAGGACTCACTACACAATAAACGTGCTCCAAACATCACGCGTGTAAAATAATCACAGTGTGAGCATTTGATGATATCTTAATGATATGGAGAGAAAGCGCTTAAGTTCATTCTATTTATTTTTAAAGTAATCGACGGGGTATGTCATTAAAATGCCATTGTTCACGGGCACCAGAAAAGAGAGAAATATTTAGTGAGAGCAGTATTTAAGACATAAGTAGTCGAATCAGGATATGATTCCTCTGAGCGACCGACTGCGCGGGGCCATGTTGAGTGTTACCAGCGTGGCGGTTCTGTTGAATGGCGAAACGAATATATTGCCTCACACAAATGCGTGTTTATCTTGAATAGTAAAGCCTAGCGACCATCTTACGTCATTATTGTGCGTCTTTACATGAAATAACATCCGTTTTGTGCCACATTCTAGTGTGAGCGGATCGGTAAGTTAAACGTGAGATCATTGCACCTTTAAAACCAAAACGCAAAAAGTAAAGGTCCGATTAACGGGGAAATACTTTAATAACAAATGTGCACAAGTGTGGTTTAACACACAACGCCCCCAGGAAAAAGAGAAACAGGGGTTGCCGGAGAACGCAAGTTTGTTGATGGTAGTTTAAAAGAAGGGTGGAGTAAAAATGTCTTTCTGACTGGTAGAAAATTCCACATGAGTGAATAAACCACCTTTGAATAGGATGCATAATAAATACGTCTTGTGAAAAAATAGATTTTTTGTTTTCCAATAATAAAATGTATCGTGTAAAAACGCTCTGCTAAGTTCTAGATAGGAAATCGTGGTGAGTAAATGTTGGGATAGTACATTTTTGAAAAACGTTTTATCTCTAGTTTTCATTTAATCAAAAAAAAAAAGTTTACTCCAACGCTGTGCTTTGGATGAATATAAATTGCAATAAGTATTACAGTTATCGACCCGTCAATGTACAAAACAATAGTTCATTTATGTTGACATAAAAAGGACTAATAAATATGGAATGTATTCTGTTTGAATGCTCATCGCCCTCTCATTCTTGTTCTAAGGTCAGGGATTTGCCTTCAATAAAGGAAGGAGAGATAAAGCATTGAAACAAAAGCCAACTTCTTGAAAAGAGCGAAAAAAATGCACACGATCACCAATCCCAGTTAGCGACTGCATATGCAACCGAGCCTCTCGAAGGGAAATGAACACTCACACAGTCAGTAGCGGAGCGATAGCCGAGATTCTGAGACATTTGTACCGGGCATTGAAAAGAACGAGCTAGATGAATGACCGACCAAGGGAAACACAGATGTAAAGGTAGAATCAGTCGATGAAGTAGACATGAAAGCAGATGAACTAAAACTTGTTGGAATCTCCATTCCACTGAGAAACACATTCTCAACACAGCAAGTAACTCAAATCACTGAGCAGATTCTTTTAAGCGAGTATGCCAGGTACATGTTAACAGATAGTGTACTATCTATATATATATAGTCTATATATTCCTATATCTATAATATTATACCACAACACACACAAAGCACATTTCTGATTTTGATTGTCATCAGCTCCCACTAAATCCTTCATCTCAACGGAAGCAGAAGCAGAGAAGGTCATCGTATCAGAAGACAAACTAGAATTTGCAAGTTATGGCGGGAGGAAAGGCGAACCAATGCACGAAAAGAGAGAGGTGAGGAAATAGAAAACTGTACAGATTTTCCATTACCTCACTGAATTTCCTTTGTGCTGTCCTTCAAGGACGACCTCGTGGAGGTCATGTAAACTTCCAACACATTTTAATCCTCCCTTTACATTCTTTGACCAAGATGATTGATGAATGTTTCTATTATGCGTGGTCTGTGTAGGGAATTTTTGAAGAGAACAAAAGCTCAGCGAGAGAGGAGGCTCTAGAAAGATATGCTATAAAGGGAGAAAGTAAAATGGCCACCATATCAGTTGTTGAGAGAAAAAAACCAAGATACCGACAGAGCACTACGCAGAAGCCTCAAATCTGCATATGGAGCTATTGCATGCAAATGCGTTCACAAGTCAGCATAAAATAGGTGAGTGTGTCATCCATTACAATCAGGACTGTATAAGTTAAACATGGACCCATACACACAGATTAAACTCTGCAGTTTGGGGGTGAGTGTGGAGGTTTCTGACCTCTAAGATGTGAATACCTTGTGCATACCTTTGTCTTTATCCAGTAATATTCTTGTAAATAAAATAGTTAGCGGACATTATGCTCCCAATTTAATTAATTAGGGGCAAGGTGTGAAAAAAAAATCAGAACTCCACCCCAGTACGAACTAATGACTATGACGAGCTACTGGAACAACACAAAGCTTTGTAATATCTATTACGTGGGTAAATCTATTTTTATCATTTTATTTTTTAGGGTCCAATAATGTCGTCAGCCCGCCGGATGTGCCGAAAAGTGCTTCCTTAAACATTTATCAGCATAATTTCTTCCTTTTCTCTGATCCGCTCTTATTAGAAAAGTATCTATTGTCTGCCATGATGAGATGAATGCTATTATTTTGGTTTTATTAGGCTGAAAAGACCGATTGATGATCACAATAAGAAAATGTGTAAGAGGCCAACTACAAAATCCACATATTAACTTTGTTGATAATGCAATTTGCAACGCATGTAACCTTTGATCACAAAAATATTTAACATAGCTTATCCGAACAATGAGGCAGCTGGGTTGTGGTTCAACATATGGCTCTCCCTCTTTCATTTGACCCTCCTCCAGAATTATAATAGGCTGTTTTTACAAATACAAGCAAAATTCAAATGTTAATTTTTATGAGCATGCATCAACAATTTAACTTTTAATAGGGTTTAAGATGAATGACAATGATTAAAAGTAGATTACGGGCTTACAAGGTGAGACACAACACAATACCGAACAGGTCTCTTCTCATTTCACATTGCTGTTCTTCACCCATCATCTATACTCCTCTGGATTGTCTAACTCTGGTATAATGTGAGATAATAAACCCTCAATGATGTACTGGTGTAACACAGATTCGTGGCCTTGATCTACTTGCTTTTTCTAAGAAGTGTCTGCGATCTATTAGATTTACCCTATATAAAGCTTTGTCAACTTGAATCTAATGCTAGACATAGCATGATTTCAAATATTTATAGACACCCATAATAAGAGTGATAATTAATTGCAGTTCTGTGGACTGACTAAGCCCCAACCACATTGTGCCTCACTGAGAAATTCTGTTCCAATAAAGGGGTGAAGAGAATGCAAACCCACTCAAATCATAATGACTCTGGTTGTGTCCAATTACAAACCATCATTAGGTTTAAAGATAATGAATAACGACACCTAAATGTCACCATCCTTGCATCATATCAGTACTGTAGGCTCAAGGTATTATGATATTAAAGGTGACATAGAATGCATTTGAATGAACAATGTCTTTTTAAATTGTTCTTGATGTCCCCAGAGCATGTACGTGAAGTTTTATCTCACAATACCCACAGATAATTTTTTATTCAGCTGTTTGAAAATTGCACTTTTAGGGTATGAGCCAAAAAACATCGCTGTTTTTTTGTTCCCTTTATAATGAAAATGAGCTGGTTGGCTTCCGCCTCCCTTGTAGGAAGAGAGTTGCCATGAGCGTCAAGAGCTAAGGCTTGGGCGCACATTACCCGTGGTTACAGTTTAACTGTTGGCTGACTGTGTTACTGACTCACATGCTTCCTAATGCAATTTTAACTACCCACATTCCTATTTATGATTCATTATGGTAGCTAGCACAATGAAGCAGCATTAGTGACAAAACAGGCTAGAGACAATGGTTAGCTTTAGCAACATAGCCTTACAGAGAGCCATGCTGCTTGGAAAACTTGACGTGTGATGGATGCTTTGTCTGGAGTCTGAACACATAAGAAGTAGCGTTCGATCGATCCCTCTTTCAGGAAGCAATCTTATGCAAACTCCAGGCCGTGACGGACCCTGTTTGTGGGGCCGTCTGACATTAAAATGTTAGCAAAACTATATAGGACCATTTTCCGTTATTTTTTTGGGGACATTTTATTTCGAACAAGTAAATTTCAAAACCGTGCCCTCAGCGGGTCCTGTATAGAGCTTCCTATGTTCGTTGGTGCATCCCAACACACACAAACATTACGAATTTGGGACAAGCTGTTTGTCGCCGTCACATGTCCCATCCTTTAAAAAAATTCCAAACACACGGTCATGAGCAACTGATGAGTAACAGTTTTGCCCAGCGTTTCCTGACTGTCACTTTGAACCCTAGGGCATCTGCGCGCTCATGCAGCTCTGTTCACATACATGCCATTTGTGCGTGCATTAGAAAACTCATAAACATCCGCGTTAGTTTACTAACGTTTGAGGCCATTTTGCGATTCACTCATCATACAGTAACCTAACCACCAGCATCAACCACCTCTTCTTCTCATGAGGAGACATAATGCAGCAAGCACTAAAGTGTCTTTTTTGCTGTCGGTCCTTCGTGCTTGTAATGATTTCTGCGTCTTTCTCTGATAGTTTTAAATACTTTCACAATGCCGACATGTTTGCTGCATTGGTGCATAATTTGATCGCATTCAAGGGCGGACTAACCCATTAGGCAAAGGTAGGCGACTGTCTGGGGCCCTCAAAAGGCAGGGCCCCTCAAAATGGGTTTCATATGCGCGGACACGCAAACGGTTGCTGTTTACAGTGAAAAGTGACGTGACATACAGCCAAGTATGGTGACCCATACTCAGAATTCTTGCTCTGCATTTAACCCATCCAAAGTGCGCACACACACAGAAGTGAACACACACACAGCAGTGGGCAGCCATTTATGCTGCAGCACCCGGGAGCAGTTGGGGGTTCGGTGCCTTGCTCAAGGGCACCTCAGTTGTGGTATTGTCGGCCCGAGACTCGAACCCACAACCTTAGGGTTAGGAGTCAAACTCTCTAACCATTAGGCCATGACTTCCCGGTGTTTATTACCACGACAATCATTGTCTGACAGTCTGAGTTGAATGTGCTTCTTGTGTATCCTGCTTGTAGCAAGTGAAAATATTATGCATCTGAAGCTGACTGCAGGAGCGCGCACACTTCTCTCTCTGCGTCTGCTCTGTTCAGCGAGTGGGTGAAAGGAGCTGCGCTTTCAGTTAAAACACAGATATGTTGCTTCTCTAATTTTACATGCAAGTATAGCCAAAATCACAGCACAGCTATTGTCTGTATCTTGTGTGTAGCCTATTTGATTTTATCAGACGATAAAATTCGTCAGAATTTTTGTGCAGATTAACATCTTGGAAGGGAGAGCTGGTTAGTCTTAATGGGTCATGTTTGTATGGTGGCCAAGAAGGGCAAAACAGATTACAATTATGAAGACAAAATAACAAATTACAAACACAAATGCAAATCTATAAAACAAAATAAAAATTCAGAAAACACAACAACAATTCAGAAAACATTATAACAAATCAGAAAACACAACGGCAAATCCGAAAACAAAACAAGAAGTCATAAAACACAACGACAAATCAGACAAACCGGAAGAGGAAGGTATAGTTTGAGACAGACGCCATTGGTTTCAGGACAAATTTACTCACCACTGACTGGACGAGACATCTGTCAATCAAAGTATACAGAAATAACCAGCCGAAAAACAGCAAAGTCGTGGTAGAAAGTTCAGAGATGGTCTTAAAGTAGCTTGGTTTAAATGTATTGTATGAATTGTGCTTTCAATGGAATAAAACATGTGGAATGTCTATTTACACTTTGTGCAAATTACCTGCCTTTTTGACATTGGTATTTTGTGGAGCAGATGGTTAAGTGTCTGCCCTTAGCATTTTGACGCGATCGACCAGGGTTCGATCCCACCTTTTGCAATTTTTTTATTTTACCTGCCTTTTTGACATTGACATTGTAAAGACATTTATTTTCAAAAAAAAATTAAGGAAATTATTAAAAAGGTGAAAATAAAGTATAGGGTAGGTTTAGGGTATGTGTAGGGAGGGCTTTATTGTACCAATAAGGTGGCATCCATTTAATATTTTGAATTAAAATTACAATTTACACTCCATCATTTATTATTGCATACTGTTTATAATGTACTGCAATACCCGGCGCAGATAATTGCCACTATTTGTAACAAGTAGTATACATAGCAGAAAAATCCTGCTATTTTGATACAGTGTAAATAGGTATTTGCATTTAGTGTAAATAGCATATTGCTAAAAAATACTGCTATTTTCACTTAGTTTAAGTAAAATCCATTGCTAACACGAAATTTGAAAAGGGAGGAAAAAAAGTTCATCAAAAGGTGGGATTGAACCCAGGTTGATTGCGTCTAAAAGCTAAGAGTAGACACTTAACCATCTGCACCACTGGAGCTGACAAAATACTGATGCTAAAATGCCAATAAGGCAGATAATTTGTGATCGCAAACCAATGGTGCTGTCTCAAACTATACCTACCTCTTCCGGTTTGTCCGATTTGTCATTGTGTTTTCTGATTTGTTATAATGTTTTCTGAATTGTTGTGTTTTCTGAATTATTTTGTTTTTTAGATTTGCATTTGCGTTTGTAATTTATTATTTTGTTTTCATAATTGTAATCTGTTTTGCCCTTCATGACCACCGTACGTTTCACTCACTATTTCATATTCATCCTGTTGTCTGACAACAGAAACAGTCAAATATATAAATGAAAACAGTTTTGAGAATTTAGCTGGATTAAAATACAGTATGTGGCACAGAGAGGCAAACAAATTTAATAATAAATGTACATTTTGCATGTTCAGAAGAAGTGAGCTGCCCTGTCATGCGAAAATGCAAACAGGTTTGTCTAAGTTAAATTGCTCAGTGCAAAGAAAGAGAAGTAATAGCAACTTAGTATTTCTATGTTTTTTTTTTCATGTGTCTAATAGACTTGATCAAGTTCTTTGAAAAACATCTATGACCTATGAAACATGTCATGCTCTGTTAACTATGGTTTCACTAATAATAAAACATATTGCATAAAGCATCCATATTTGTCCATGCCCATGTTGATTAGATTAAAAACTTGAGAGCCCGGTTTCACAAACAGGGTTTAGCTTAAGCCAGGACTAGGCCTTAGTTAAATTAAGATATTTAAGCAACTTTTACAAAAATGCCTTAGAAGAAAATGTTACAGGTGTGCATCTTGACACAAAACAATATTTTTTAGGATATGTCAGAGCAAGATATTTTCAGCTGAGACAGCTCAAACATGCATTTTAGACTGGGACTAGCTTAAGCCTAGTTTGTGAAACTGGGGGGAAAAGTATTAATTTAAGGTACATTTAGAACAGATAAAAATGTGCGATTAAATTGCGATTATTCACAAGTTAACTCATGGCAATCATGCCATTAATCACGATTATATATTTTAATTGATTGACAGCCCTAAGTTCAAATGACTAAAATAAAATGTAGGCTTAAGCTGGTCACTCATCAGTGGACTTTCCTCGCCAATATAGGCTATATTTTTTACAATTTTTCTCATTCTCACTAATTCAAATTTTTTTATGAATGAACCTCTGAAGGGAACTGATTGTCTTCAGAAAAGTTTCCATCACATTTTCATTTTACCTGATAAAGAATCATTTATGAGCTGAGCTGCTTTGTTTACAGCCGTTATTGGGGAAACCACTATATTTCTGACATTCCAAAAGCACCTCCTACTACTGGCAGAGAATGAATGTGCATTTTCAATAATCCAGTCTGCAGTTTTTGTTCAGACCAATGCAAAAGTTCACCCACATAAATCTGTTTTAAATAATATAATAATTAATACTTCCAACTCATACCTTCTCTTAAAAAATGCTTTAAAGTTTCAATTGTGAGGTTTATCATTTTATAATTTATTCTGTTTTTTGTTAAAACTAAAAAATGGTAAATCAATTGCTATTTCATGGTCTACAACATAGTAGTGTCAAATAATAAAAGTGTCTGCTAAATGAATAAATGTAAATGAAAAAATCCCATTATAACATGAACATAAAATGTAGAAACATTAGACACAACAATGTGGCACCATTGTGCAGCAAACATCACGACAAAAAAGGAACCTCAAGGTTAATCTAGGTAAATGTATGCAAATGTATAGGGCCCCATTCCTATATTTGCCTGGGGCCCCCAATTCACTAAATGCGCCCCTGATTGCATTAGTCATTGTTTAGTACATATTATTCAGCCTTTTTGGTTAATAGATTTTTTTTTGCTATTTTCGGCCCGAATAATTTTGGTTGCCGAACATTCGATGGATCCCAAAAAACAACTCTTTGCCTTCTCGTCTTGCTGTCTGACACACACCTGAACCACGCACTGACAGTGTTGCCAACTTCTTTCTAAGGAATGTAGCTAAAGCCTGCTTGAAAAGTCACTAAATGTCGCTAGATGACGTGACGTCATGCACTAATTAGCATATTTATGATGTCATTGCGTCGTATTGCCTTTTACATTTGTTTGCCTCTCTGTGCTCATACTGTATTTTAATGCAGCCAAAATTCTCAAAATTGTTTTCATTTATATATAGTACTATTTTACTACAAATATAGTACTATTTTACTATATATTTTACTAACTTTCCATTGTCAGACAACGGGATGAATATGAAATAAACAGGTAAAATTACATTTACATCAGGGCAGGATCAGCCAGCGGCGGCTTCATTTGCAATCTGGATGCAGAGGGGTGAACATCTGCTCTGACTGCAGCAGGGAGCGACTGTTGCGTGAGGACTGGGCCGCCAGTGAGTGCTTTGGGACGGGGGTGGGGCCCACGGAAGCACCCACTGCTCGTTGAAAAGAGTAAAAACGATACGTGCTTTCACATCAGAGTCGCCAAAAAAAGTTGCTAGATTTGTAGCTAGTCACGTTTTTGAAAATGTCTTGCACAGCGTCTCTGTTCTGTTGCACATGTGCAGAGCTTGCACGCACATACACAGAGACGCATTTCAATAATTGCAAAAAAGGTTGTTTTTTTTTTTGCAATTATTCTGCTTCTCATCAGTTTTCTATCAGCTGTGACATAAATCTGCTTTTTTTTCTCCTATAGTAGGGCATTTTCCCACTAATCTGATTAATACTTTCATTTCAAAATCTTAGATTTGATCTATAAATTAAATTATGATAATGTGATTATCTATATGTTATCAAATTAAATCATTTACACTGAAAAATACAACTGCATTAAATAATATTGAGATTAAATGTTTTTGAATATACAAACAAGAAATTGTGGTGGAAATGATACTTTTAAACTAAATTAAAATGCCAGTAGGTGCCAGCTAGTGAGTCATTGAGTCGTTCATTCAAACGATTCGTTCAAACGGCAGATTCATCAGATATTTATGCATGGGCTAATAAAACATTGACTCAAGCGATTCATTCAAAACACCGAGTCAATCAGCAATGAATCAGCTGATGGCTGTGAGATGCGCTGTGTTTCCACCTAAAATGTAAGTTACTTAATATTATTGTATTTGCTTATTGAACTGTTTATAGAACTATTAAACAGTCGTAATGGTGAAGATGTTGTGTGATGTTACTAACTGTATTTTAAATATAAAAACTTTCCATTTTGAATTATTACCTCAGGATGCTGAGTTTCTTTAGTGTTGCATGCTTTGATTTCTCTTATACTGTCAATAGATGCATTATATGCAGCTATAAACCACTATTCGCCACTTATTCTAAATGTAATAAAATCCAATCAGCATAATACTTGCATTTTGGTGTTTTAGTTATTTTTTTTTGGTTGTTTTTTTTTTAATAGTAGGGAGGAGTAGTTGGAGCACCGCTTTTTTTCTGTGGTCAACTGTTTAACTTTTGGGAAAAAAAAAATAATAATAATAAGAGGAGTGTCCATTTTACACTAAGTGCATAGTTAGCCTCTTGTTGGCAGAGGCTATTTACACCAGCTCCACCCACCAATGTTTGATTGGGCTAGTCAGCATTACAAAAGATATTCCACACAGCTGTCAAATTCAGTGGTGCAGATGGTAAAGCCGCTTGTCGTTACTACTTTTTGACGCTTGATTGACCAGGGTTCAAATCTGCCTTTTAAGTTTTTATTCTCCCTTTTTCAAATTTCAAATCACATCAGAAAGTATTTATTTTTAATAAAAGGTGCAGATGGTAAAGGGTTTGTAAATATTAAGTAAATAGTAAAAAAGTTGAATGTCCAACTAAGATGGCATCCATTTAATAATTTTAGTTACAATTTACACTCAATAAGTTATTGCATATGGTTTTATAATGTATTACAATGCAGAGGTGCAGATAATTTCCACTATTTGCAATAAGTAATTAGCAGACTATCCTGCTATTTTAACATCTATAAATAGAATCTAGCTATTTGCAGTGTAAATAGCATATAACTAAAAAATCTGCCTTGATATGGCAGGCTCTGTCCCGCGTACTAGAACCCCCATCCCAACACTATGCAGTGACTTAATAACTAAATTTCTGTATCTGAATACTACTGTTTATTTTTTATCTGTGTGCTTTGCAATTTGCACAAATTACGATCATATTTTGTGCCTGTTTTGCACGCAGCTTGTCAATGAACAATGGCTCTCTGTGTAGTAAATGCTGCTCCACGTGAAAGCACGCACGTGTAGAAATTTACTGCTGATTACACGGTACGGTTGTAGTTAGGAAATCGTTAAAATATCGTGCCTTGATTTATGTCGAGCATCCCTTCCGGCTTAGTGACGAGGAGTCATGATATGCTTAGATGACCGCGATATTTTTTTTCTTTTTTATGTTTTTTAGAATATCCTTATTCTCTTTAGGTCGGAATATTTGTTATCAAAAAATACAGAAAAAAAATGTATATATTGTGATATATATATTACAATTTAAAATAAATATATATAGAGCGAGAGGAGAGATTAGGGGCGCGAGAGTATGAGACATGAGATGCAGAGATGCGAGGATCATTAGCGATTGTGATCGCTTTAGGGGTCATTCTAATAAGTTGTCATTATCAAAGAAGTTGGAAACTGTTCTGCTGATAGGTGTGGGGCAGAACAGCTGATACTGGAGTGCCCATAGGTTTGATGAATGACAAGTAAAAAAAAAAAAAAAAAGAAAAAAAGCTATGTTTTTAAAAATATAAATATTTTGTAATAACAATATACACTACTGGTCAATGAAATTTGCGGGTCAGTAATTTTTTTCTTTTCTCATTTTTTAAATAAAATCAATGGCTTTTTATTCTCAGCAAGGATGTGTTAAATTGATAAAAGTGAGAGTATAGTAAATATACTATTAGAATTTATATTGATAGAATTTCTCTCCTTTTTTCAGGCGCTCACCGGCTTCTTAGTATAACTGGGTGCTTCATCACATATATTGGAAAGAAAGAGCATCTTACTCTCCGTGATGGGAATGCATCTTTCCTAGTCCAGTCATTTCTGAGGCTGTGAGGGCTTTTTTTAAAGTTCTAGATGTTACATGGGGAGATAGAGTAGAAGTCTTTCTAGATCTGTCGAGCGTCCAAAAAAGTGAAGACACGGGCGAGTGTAACTGTAAATAATCAGTCCATGTGATGTCTGGTCACATAGGATTTAGGGACAAATTCTACGGCGAGAATTACAAAACACTATTTGAAAACACTCTGAATCTGAGTGAATTTGCCACAAAAATATAAATGATTGAGGGGGAGGGGAGGCCATCCATTAAGGGGAAAAAATGAGCCGATATAAAGTTGTAGCCAAAGTAAAGGTCCTGGAGCAATTTTGCTATTACCTCAATAATCGTCCTTGTAGGAAATTTAAAATTTGCAGTTTAATATTTAACAAACAGAAACCCTGGTCTTTTTCCTTGTCGTATTTCGTCACAGTATGGACCTTGTTCAGACTTTGAGAGAAAATAAAGAGATAATCATAAAAAATTAAGTATATTCACTTTTTTTTTTTTTTTTTTTTTTTTGATGTTTTTTTTTTTTTTTTTTTTTTTTTTTTTTTTTTAAATATTTGCATCCCAAATTAGATCAATTAAATGCAGTCCTGATCAATTGAAGCTTGACTGTTGGCAAAACACAGATATGAAGCACTTACGTTAGGGTAGGATGCATCCTGATTCATGCTTTGATAAGTACCCACTAGAAACTTCTAGCGAGAGAGTGGTTGGATAATAGGTTGTTTCCTAAGAGCTCCGCAGGATAGGGGGCACTCTGTCAGGGCATGTTTGGACACCCGTGTTTATATTTTAAATATTTAAATCCCAATTACAGACTAGAAGAGTGACACCGTCTCCAAGTGAAAGATGCAAAAAAATGAGGATTCTTGCTGCCAGGTCACGAGACACCATAAAACCATTGGTTAATGACTCATAACATGATCAATAACAGGTCACTGACCTTTTAGGCCACTGGCATTGGTGACGTCATCAATTAATGTGCAGTCTTGAACTTGTTAGTAAAAAAGGAGAGCAGACTGTTAATATATAAGAGTAAACGAAAGTATTTGAATAGTTATTTGAGTCATTAACAAATAATGTTAAACAGAATGTATTGTTTTTATTTTGCCTCTTTTTTCCAGTCTTTTTTTCTTTTTTTTTTTTTTTTTTAAATTTTTCTTATTTTTATATTTATTTGTTTTTTTTTTTTGTTGTTATTTAGATTCATGAAAATTCTTTTTTTATTTTTGTTTAAAAATTGTTTTTAAATTTTTATTTATTTTAAAAAAATTTTTTTTTACAAAAAAATTTTTAAATTTTTAATAGCCCACTAGAAACTTCTAGGCAAGTGTGTTGGAAATGGTTGGAGCTAAACTCTGCAGGATATAGGCCCTCCAGGAGCAGGACTGGACACCCCTGTTTTATATATTTTAAATATTTAATCTAATTACAGAATAAGAGAGTGTCTCACAAATCTGGTTTTACTTTCCATCAGTGATGGACTCATCATAGTTATCCCGGTTGTGATTTTTCCTTCATCTCTTCTCCCATCAACACCAAAATATATGTTTTGAGATGATGAAAAAGCCAAAATATGTTCTTGCTGCAGGTCATGAGACATCATAAACATTTGGTAATGAATCATGTGATCAATTAAAAAGTTCACTTACCTTTTAGGCCACTGCCATTGGTGACATCATCATAATATGCAGTCTTGAATTTGTTTGCTAAAAAGGAGAGCAGACCGCAGTATTTGTCAATAGTATTGAGTCATTTAATCAAATATGTAACAGAATTTATTTATTTAAATCTCTCGAACCTGAGAGCAGGTCATCACGCATCTTCATACCCGAATGCAGTTCTTCAGAGATGAGACTCCGCTGTTAAGAACGAGCATAGCAGTCCGAAACATGTTTCATCATTACAACAAACTGAAGCCCTCATTTCCTTTGCATCTTAAAGAAGACAACACAACACAAATATTAAATTATTCACATTTTGAAAATCATTATAGGCAGAAATTCACTTGTTTTTTATTGGCCTATTTTAGCAAACAACACATTTCTTTATCCTCACCATGAACCCATTCCTCACTTCCAGAAATATACACACACACACACACACACACACACCTGCACCTACACTTAAAAATATAAGAACATCTCCTTATGACAAGCTAAAAATACTCACAGGAAGAAGACACTCACACACACACATATATAAAATATGCACCTGCAGCTCTGTGGTTTTCTGTCAGGAATTCTGTGGTTTGAAGCAGGAGGTTTAACAGGACTAATAATAGTATGAACATCACTGTCTGACAGACGCTTATTAATGCTATTAAATGAGATTGATGGCTCAATGTCCTCACCCCTCTGAGTGAAGATGGATTTGTGTCTGTGCTGAAAATCTCCTCTCCATAAACGGCCCTCAGACATCATCCTGTGTCTCCTCGTTAGAGAGAGCTGTGAGGGGAGTGGTAGTACAGACAAACCTGCTGTCAGTTCACACAACACATGACTGATCACACACTGAATAAGAACACAATATGACAGTCTCTGGATCTCTCCTACCTCTCCTCATCCACTCTGTTCTGCTGAATCAGTAATAGAGCAGTGGCACTAAGAGCAGTAAGAAGCACAACTCCCAGAACAATAACAAGCATCTGGGGGGACGGAGAGCCGGACGCTGGCTGGAGGAGTTTGTGGGAGGAGTTAGACTGCATGTGAGCGCACTGGATGAGAAGAGCGCGGAGAAGCTGATGCTGTTGCAAGAGTAGTGGACACTGACAAATCTGGAAAAAATACTGAAATTCAATTCATGGAAATATGCTGAGTACACACCAATATTATACACTTCTAACAGGGGTGCCCAACCACATAGTTACTGGAGGGCGGGTGTCCTGGAGGAGAGTTTAGCTCCAACCCCAATTAGACACACCCCTGAACCAGCTAATCAAGCTCTTACTAGGCATACTACAAACTCCGGTAGGGGTGTGTTGAGGCAAGTTGGAGCTAAACTCTGGGGAGGACCGGTTGGGCACCCCTGCTCTAAAATTATCTAAAAATGGATATTACTTCCTGAGTGTTTTGCTGTGACCTGCACAGGTGATCCATCGTGGCTCTCTGTGGGAGCAGTCAGTGTGGTTTTTCAGGGAGAGAGGACAGTCCAACAGGTGAATCTCAATTCCCTCTGCCGGTCAACTTTGTTTCATGCCACACAACACCTTTACCAAACAGCACCAAAGACTGAATTCCCATCAGTCCCTCAGTGCTGCTCTACAACCCAGCTGCCTGCAGACCACCTGAGCATCGCTGATGTCCCCACTGATCATCACAGACTGAGCCCCCCACACAGCGTTATGATACAACCTCCAGCCTCCCAGAGCACCCGCCCCCTCCCCTCCACTCAAGTCTGAGAGTAACATGATCTAAAACACACACATCAACCCCCATATGACCAGCTTCAGCACACAACATTTACAACAAAATACAACTAATACTGAAGACCGGATTTTTTTACATGCTAATATTACAATGCACAGATAATAATATATGAGAAAAATACATGCTTAAACTAAGAAACATTAACAGATGTATTATCAGGAAACTTACTTGAACACTATCTCTGGTGAGGAGATGCTGAACATGTCAGACGACTCCGAGGAGACTCATCACTCTCCCCACTGAAATAAAACATTAAACAATCAAACTCTTCTCTCACACTAGCTCTGTTTAGTTTGCAGAGAAATCTTACGTACCCACCTAATTATAGCATAGAAAGAAATATGACCTACTAAGACATATTTAAATAATTTAAATATCGTCTCACCTGAGCAAGTAATTTTGGCCACTTCATCGTAACCAAACAGTTACTTCTGTCCCCATAGTGAAGATGGGACAACTGCCATAAAGAGGAATCATGTGTGGTCGACATGTAACTTTATCCAGCCAGTGCGTAGAGCTGATTTCAGTCTTGATTGTAGAATCAGACAAAACACCAGATCTTCCACAGTTCAGCTCTTGACAGAATCAGACTCACTGGGGTCTCTGTCCATCTGGTTCCAGGCACACATTACCCCAGGATCCATTGTAGAAAACCTCCACATTCCCTTCACAGCCCGCAGAATCATTAACATGATCTCTTTAAACTCTCTAGATAGAATTGAAGAAAGCCATTTTAAAATCATCTGATCTGAAAAAACCTTGCCATCATAAGAGCTTGAAAGTGTATTGAAAGCTTATTTCTCTAAACCTTTATATCAACTGAAAAAAAAAATAAAAAATACGCAGCTCGTTTACCTGAGCACACGACGTCCCTACATCCTCTTTGTGCTACTTGACAGTCACTGTTTTCCCCCAGCCTGGGGAGAAGAGCAGCTCCACAGGGACGTCTCATTCCCCCTCACACTCCACCTCATCCATCCATATGGGTCCAGAAAACCAGGACCAAACCAGGCTGAGTACCTTCTGGTTACTGAGGGCCACTCCACACTGCAGCTGTTCTGCACACCACATGGGGGCATCTTTAATATCCCAGGAGTCATCCACACACTGTCCCCCCATGAGCCGCGTGAAAAAACCTCTGCACAGCCTGCTCCCTGAACCCCAAACAAAAAAAATCGCAGTCTACCCCCCCAGAACCCACCAGCCTGATTGACCCACGAGCGATTTCTGAGAAAAAAAAAAAAAAACACATCATTGAGTTATCACGAACAAAATAATAATCTGTCCAGATGTTGCTTTGTTCTTCAACCAAAGCAAGTGATGTACAGCTGTTGTGTGGAGCTATGCGCAGTTGTTTAGAGTTTGTGGAGAGCTATTTCAGTCCATCCCCAGATGAGCTTCACATTCCCAGAGCACTGGAAGCCCGTCTAAAAGACAACACACTCATGACTGTGCGTCAGCAGTATGACTTGTTTGACTGATGAAGAGGAGCATAGAAGTTACCAGCACAGAAGCCAGCACAGTCCCAGTGCTTGTCTGACAGACCACAGAGGATTCAGTGAGACTCCAGGAGTCCAGCAGACAACTCTCCTCCAGAACACTCGATGGATGAAAACTTCCAGTCTCTCCCCTCACACTGTCCATCTCTCCAGACAACCCGCACCAGACCATCATTGAAGAGCCAGAGAGAATCTGAGTGAAAGATGTGGCATTTTATTAAGATTACAAGGTAATTTAGTTTTATTTACCATTTTTTCAATAAAATCCTCTCACTAGAAGCAGATGACTCCAACAATCTGCGTCTGTGAGAACATTTCAAGCTCGACCTCTCCATGAAGAGATGGAACATTCTGAGAGTTTTGTTTCATTCCCGTCACAATCAAACACATCATCCCAGGTTTCTTACTTCCCTCTCCACTAACAGTCCGATCCACACAACAGTCACAGCAATCCCACAATTCAGCTGTCTACAGAGGCACGGTCAGCTGGCTTCTTCTCAAAATAATCCCTGAGCATGCATCACACACTGTCAACCCCATTTACGGAAGTACAGATATTCAACTCGACCAGAACAGGTGTCAGGACCGTTTACCAGTCTGAGATCATTGTAACCTGGAAAAAGAACACAGAGTTCATTTAAATTGATCAAACAAAGGAGAAGCTGATCAAATGATTAAATTATACTATTTAACAATTTGATTTCCTTATAAGAGGTTGAAAATTGACATTTTACCAGAACATATCAGTCCCACGTCATTGTCATTGGTGCAGTTTATATCATGTAAGATTGATGATGAACAGTGTCGAATGGTTGATTCGTCTCCTCTGCACTGAATCTCTTGTGTCCACATCTGAGTGTATCCTTTGCGAAAAGCAGCTGCTCCCAGCACCTGTACAGGAGCCCCACAGTCCAGCTCTCTACACACAACCTCTGCATCCTGCTGGTCAAAGACAGCGTCACACACTGTGCCCCATGTGTTCCCACGAAGTATCTCTAACTTCCCAGCACAGGTGAGATCCATCAGCAAGTCTTGTAAATCGTTCCCACGAATATGGTTTCTGATTACATTTTTACACACAACACACACACACACACACACAAAAATGATTATGACACCGACATAAACCAACAGCAAGTCCTTAAATTAATATTGGATTTTTAAATGGATGAAAGTAATAATTATTTTGAATGTGAGTTATAATTATTTTTATTTATGATGTTTATTAATTGTTTTTTAGTTGTTTTTGACACCAATCCCTGAGCATTCGACTCCAGCATCTTGATGATGGCCACAGTTATGAACAGCCCATCCTTTTGATCTACAGTTCTTCAGTGTTGACTCTGATCCACTACAGTACACATCATCCATCCAGATTGGTCCTGATCCTTGTCCAAAGTAAGCCCCATACACTGAATTTACAGCCTCTCCACATCCCACCTCTCTACACACCACTGCAGCATCATCAATACCCCAGTATTGATCACACACTGTTCCCCACTGACCATCATGAAGAACCTCCACTCGACCTCTGCAGGGACTGTTACCATCAACCAACCTTACAGTTTCAAAATCTGTACATGAAAGAGAGAGAAAGGGATTTAACCACAGTAGTAGAACAGAAGTTGGTAATTACAAATATTTATACATATTGAACAAACTGGACAAGAGTAAATTCAAGAATACTAATAATTTTGTTTAATTTATTTTTACCTGTTGTTGTATTACAGTTTTTAACAATTGCTTACTCTTCCTGAAACGATGGCTCCTATTCTCTATGTTTAATTTATTTTTACTTGTTGTTTTGTTTAATTTTTTAACAATTGCTTACTCTTCTTCTTTCATGATGTGTCTACTGTGGAGGAGATGAAGCGTGGAGATGAAGGGGATTAACATTCAACACACGTAGAACGAGGGGCTGAAAAGAACAAGGGACAGCACGTAGAACGAGGGTTGACGAATAAGACAGCACATAGAACGAGGGGCTGAAGAACAAGACAGCACGTAGAATGAGGAGGGGGTTGATGATAGACATAGAAGGGGTTGACGAACTCAAGAAACTCAGGACTCAGGGAACACAGGGCTTAAATACACATGGAACGTAATCAGGGAGAACTAAAACAGGTGGAGTAATTAATCAAAAACCATGGAAACTAAAGAGGGAACACCAGAAATCAAAGAAAACCATCAACATGGGAGAAACTAGGTCACATGGTGAACAAGGAACATGTTGGGGAGGAAAACACAAGACGCAGGAACACAGAACTGACACCTGCAATAGCAAACATTTATTTTAAAAATATTTTAGCTCTTCTCAATTTGACCCTTCAAAATCTGCCCCTCTTAGTTACTGTTGCTATGTCCGACAAGCCATGTCATTCTCACACTATATCATGTTCTCACACAGTGAAAAATACATTGCGGAGCAAAGATGACACTGACAACATGGCGACAGACAAGAGAGATTACTTGTAAGTCTCAGCTTTCAAATTTTGTCATTTTGTAAGAAATTCGAACAATAAATACCATTTTGTGGCTCTTTAATGTGTCCTGTGGTAATGCAGCAGTACAACATAAATGTACCACACAACAAATGAGCAGAGCTAAATATGACAGTAGTACCACAGATATATTACATAGAGTACAACAAAAATGCTGTGATAAAGCATCCCAAAAATAAACATAATACCACATAATTACCACACTAGTTTTGTGTAGTACTTTAATGTTTTACCACAGGATATTTTTGTAAGGGCTGTAGGGCCTCAGTTCAAGCCGCACATGAACCAATCATCTCTGAATATCAGAAGATATTTTATTTCAACCGCAGAAACACATCAATACACAACATTTTTCAAGTTTAAGTCCATCAAAGTTAGTTTGTTTGTTGGACAAAATGGCGGATTCTACATTATGATTGGTCAGATCACCTGTCAATCAAGCTTCCTGCGAAGGGTCAACAATTAAATGATTAACTTTTATACACGGCAACTACACACAGATTTGACAATAGTAAAATGCTATTATGTTGTGGTTTGTAATTTGAGTAATTGATGTTGGATTTTAAAATAAAATGCACTCGGCTGCTAGGGTGTTTCTAGGCGGTTGCTAGGGTTTTCTGAGTGGTTGCTAGGGAGTTGCTAAGGTGTTCTGGGTGGTTGCTATGGGTTTATTAATTATTGCTAGGTGGTTGCTAGGGTGTTCTGGGTGATTGCTCTGGTGTTGCTAGACAATTGCTAGGGAGTTCTGGATGGTTGCTAGGGCGTTGTTAAGCGGTAGCTAGGGTGTTCTGGGTGGTTTCTAGGGTATTCCGGGTGGTTACTATCGTGTTGCTAAGTGGTTGGTAGTTATCACAGATCATTTCTATGGAATTTTATAGAGTTCTTAGCCTGATTTCGCACTAAGCTAATCGCTATTAGCATGTAGCATTCACTGCTAGCATGAGTAGCATGCATGATTAAAGTCCTGTTTGCTAGCATGCTTCAAAGGAGCAAAAGCTCCATGTTTCTGTGACACTTCTATCTAAAGATCCCTTTTGATCTGTTTAAATGGAAGTCTATGTAGTGGTTGCTAGGGTGTGGCTATGAAGATTATAGGTCATTGCTTGTGTTGCTATGAAGAATATAGGTCATTGCTTATTGGTTACTTGAAAAGATATATCAAATGATATTAGCATCCACACCAGTGGAACGATATCTTCTGTTATTCTAAGCGCACGCTCGTCTGGCGCTTTAAATTCTCGAGTTCGTTACAGCAGGATGGAATTTGATTGGCTGTCAAATTTTTTATCGTTCATCAGCTGGGAAAAAAAAATCGTTTTGAAAGTGATTCCAACGATATCTTTTTCTTTGTCTTGATCGTTATAGTTTTGGTGTGGACTCTGCTGTTCTTTAATACTGAAAACGATTTTTAGAACTATATCTTTATCGTTATCTTTATAGTTATCATCCTTGGTGTGAACAGGCCTTTAGAGAGAGAGTGTTTCCTAAGTCCCTGTATGTGTGAAAGTGACAGCTGAGATTCAAATTCACAACATTCCGTCAATGTAAGTCAATGGGATTTTTTTGCCCACTTTTTTACATCCGTTGTGTGAACATTGTAGGTCTGATCACTTAGAAAAGATAACACACCTCTCAGTGAGCCGGAAAGCACTGCTGACATTACATTTGCATTTACATTAATGTTATATTTGTTTTTGAAGGTAATGCACCGATCCCCGATCCACCTAATGAAAGCACTGCTGACATTACATTTGCATATGATTTTTGATTCTTTGATGATTCTCATTAGGTGTGGTTAATTGACGTGAAATACTGCCATTCTTTTGCTCTTCTCTCTCGTCCTTACTTTCCTTCATTCTGGATATATATATATATATATGTGTGTGTGTGTTGTGTGTGTTTTGCTTAGTTTAGTTATATATAGCTAGCTATAGTTTAATTTATTTAAATCCCTTATAATTCACATTGATTGTCTCTGTGTGCTGCTCACAATTCAGAGTCACTGAATGTTGATCCTTGCTACATGCTAAATTCCTGCTAGTACTGCATAAAGTAGGAAAAACTATTGTTCCTAGGCTAGGAAAATAATCTTGCTTTCTTTCCTAGAATTGATAAAAGATTATATTATCTGCTTGAGTGGTCGGATAGTTGTAATTTTTTTTATTATTGATTTTGATTCTGTTATTTTTTATATATAATCTAATAACCAGTTATAATTAATTATACATATTTCCCTTTTGAGCTAATTTGCTACTGGACAGTTGAGAAATTTTAACCAAAGTATGTTATAGACTTTTTATTTAGGACCCCAAAGAATCATATCAATTTGTGGAAAAAATGGGCATCCGATGACCCCTTTAAATTTTACAGCATTCAGAACAGAGGAACATCTGAAATCAGAAAATATAAGCAACTATAAAATTATAGTACAAATTCATATATACAAATTATAAAATAAAACACAAAGTATAATGGCATTCGTTATAAACAACATATAAAAGTCTAGCCAAAACAAATTTATTTAAAGAGTAACTGAAACGCACCTACAGTATACATCTCTCTTTTGTATGAATACAAATATTTCCCACGAGAGGCTTGGGCGCAATCGCTTTGGGTTTTTTTTCCATATAGCAGCGGAAATTACTTAAAATAGATAAGAATAACCACATTATTTGGAACTGTAAAGGCTTAACTTTTATTTGTGTACACTCACAATGAAAACAAAACATTGTGCTTTTGTAAAATAATGAAAACAAATAGGGTGCGCTTTCAGCCTTCTTGGTTTCCTTGAACTTGTGGCACGGTCACAAAAATTAACTGTAGACATGTCACACATTTTTTCCCCCCTGGTTTTGTTAATATGTTAATTAGGTGAAGTGAAGTGAAGCAGTGCGTGCCCGTCCGCTACGCTACTATCATTAGCTTAAATATTAAGTTACTGTTGTAGAGATTAGTGGTCCTTTGAGCTAAATGCTGCTGAATATGTGATCTGTTTCGAAATATTTCATGGCTATATTAGTAAAATTAATGTTTTTCATTCTCAGTTTGCTCGTGATCATGTAAGCACCTCAAACATGGGCCTGATGCAACATGAACAGATTTTAAATTAAATGATGCAATAAACAGTTTTCATTTCATTTTCATTTTATTTGCGACAGCCATTAATGAATTTAGTTTAACTGACTGTGAAGCGGCCGTTAATTTTCAACCCGTGGCCAGGGGAAGGCTAAGCCCCAGCCTTACACACGCTCCGCCTATGCAAGCACCACTAATAAAGGTTAGATATTGGCATTTTACCAGAACATATCAGTCCCACGTTGTTTTCTTGAGAGCACTGTATGTACTGTGAAGTTGGACACAGTCGAATGAATGATTCATTTCCTCTACACTGAATCTCTTGTTTCCACATCTGAGCATCTCCTTTGTCAAAAGCAGCTGCTCCCAGCACCTGTACAGGAGCCCCACAGTCCAGCTCTCTACACACAACCTCTGCATCCTGCTGGTCAAAGACAGCGTCACACACTGACATCCACGTCTGATCATGAAGTATCTCTAACCTACCCAGAGCAGCGGAGAACCTCCAACCAGCCACTGATTCGGAGAAAAGAGAGAAAAAGGAACATTTGTAATCCAGGTGAGAACCAGCAACAAGGACTAGACCTTACAGAAGGTAAGGTTTTGGTCATATCAGAAGGGTAAGGTTTGTGGTGATATTTACACAACACAGAAGACCATCTGTCACTATGATTATAATATAGACATAAAACTAACAGCAAGTCAGTGATTTCAGAAGGTTAAGGTTTGTGTTATACCTTACGCAAAATAAATATATATGTTATATAAATAGCGGTACAGCCCCTGCGGTGACTGCGCGCACAACAGAACAAACCACAAATAAAATCCAGGCCTGGTCCTATCTCGTCCTTCACTGTTGTTACTCCTCCTCTATACTTCTGGAGAGCTCCTCCGTGGACTCGAGACGGTGAGGGGTGCAGGGGTCGCTCATTTCAAAGTACTCCACGGCCTCGCTCATTCCCAGGCATCTTACCTGGGCTAAGGAGACAGAAGAAGAACTGGACTGTTGCCCAGTGGTCCAAAGATCCTCTTTTCAGATGAGAGCAAGTTTTGTATTTCATTTGGAAACCAAGGTCCTAGATTCTGGAGGAAGGGTGGAGAAGCTCATAGCCCAAGTTGCTTGAAGTCCAGTGTTAAGTTTACACAGTCTGTGTGATGATTTGGGGTGCAATGTAATCTGCTGGTGTTGGTCCATTGTGTTTTTTGAAAACCAAAGTCACTGCACTCGTTTACCAAGACATTTTGGAGCATTTCATGCTTCCTTCTGCTGACCAGCTTTTTGAAGATGTTGATTTCATTTTCCAGCAGGATTTGGCACCTGCCCACACTGCAAAAAAGCACTCAAAACTTGGTTAAATGACCATGGTGTTGGTGTGCTTGACTGGCTAGAAAACTCACAGACCTGAACCCCATAGAGAATCTATAGAGTATTGTAAAGAGAAAAAATGAGAAACAAGAGACCAAAAATTGCACATGAGCTGAAGGCCACTGTCAAAGAAACCTGGGCTTCCATACCACCTCAGCAGTGCCACAAACTGATCACCTCCATACCACTCCGAATTGAGGCAGTAATTAAAGCAAAAGGAGCCCGTACCAAGTATTGAGTACTTGTACAGTAAATTAACATACTTTCCAGAAGGCCAACAAATCACTTTTTTTTTTATTATTGGTCTTATGAAGTATTCTAATTTGTTGAGATAGTGAATTAGTGGTTTTTTGTTAAATGTGAGCCAAAATCATCACAATTAAAAGAACCAAAGACTTAAACTACTTCCAGTCTGTGTGCATTGAATTTATTTAATACACGAGTTTCACAATTTGAGTTGAATTACTGAAATACATGAACTTTTCCACGACATTCTAATTCATTGAGATGCACCTGTATATTACAATATATTGAATAATACATAAGGAATTGCTGCTTTCATATAGTGAAAAATATGTAACAATATATTTACTTACTGTATATATCACAATATATGTAATTTTATATTCAGTAATACACTTTATTATATATAGATATACATGTGATAAGATATGGCACTGCATGTGTAAAAATATATTGAACATATATTTACTCATGCAGTATATACACACATATATGGAAATATATATTTCTTGTGTTTAACAATTATTTACAATATACATCAGGGCCGGTTCCAGGCATGGGCACTGGGCAGGGGTGGGCTGAGACCACCCAATCAGAATGAGATTACTAAATTTTTTGTGCAGAGATTAAAACTAATCTGAAGCAGTCTGTATTTTGACCAAACAATCATAAAATAACTCCAGGAAATTCCCCCCCTTTTATTAGCTGAATGCAGAATAATAGCTGAATTCATGGAGGTGCTTAATTCTTTTGTAGAATTGAATATGTTTGATGAATGCAAGGCGTGCTGAATTCATACAGAGACAAGCTATCATCAGATGAAGGGGCTGACAACAAGCAGTGCGAAAATTAGCACGCTATCACGGCCTACCAAAATAACATATAATCTTAATGGTGTTCACTGAACTCTATATATAGAATCAGTGGTCATGGGTTTGGAACCATCGTCAGTAATTAACCACAGGCTCTACTGTGGGTACACAAATGGTCACCCCACAATCTGTACTCGTGGCATATCCATGAAACTCCAGTTTACAATTTGCTTAAGTAGTAAGGGCGTGCCAACTGAACTTAAACAATGACAGATCTCCCCCTATATTATTTGATTTATTTACACGCGTAGTGGTCCTGGAACACTTTATTTTAAGACCGATTTAGTGTAGAGAGCATTGAAGCTACTTCGCGCAACTCCACTGAGCAAGGGACCCACCCGGGCAAGTAACTTGATTCATTGACTTGTTCGCCCCTTTTTTCTTTACTTTTTGTACAGCTGTTCCCCCCCCCCCCCTTCGCTAATTGTACTTATATGTGCTGTTACATCTCTTTACTACGACTAACACTCGGAAAGCACACGCGGTGCTTTGAAGGCAGGGGCCAATCATAATAATCTATGGCTGGCGCTATATGGTGAGTCACTAGGGTGCTCTCGACTACATTTGGTCTCTCTGGATCTGCGCGCCCTATCGTAAACAAGCAGTATTTATTTATCTATTAAAACTCAATTCTCTTACAACTCCATGGCCCTACCTGAGCTGGATCAAACCCGGCTAGCAGCTTTTATGCCTTTAGCCCTCTCCCCCAAGTTCAATTTTTTTTCCCCACAAGAAGAAGGACGGGAAGGGTGCCCCCGCTGGATTGGGTGTATGCAGAATTAGGAGCATGGTCTTCTTCTCTAAACTGTTTCTCACCATTTGGTCGTCTACGTCTATTACAGGCCGCAGGATAGAAAGAAATCGGATGCTGCGATGACATGCATTGACGCATTACCCACCCTGTTAAAATTCCACTTTGTCTGAGACAAGAGGAACAATGGGATTAAAGTCCCACCACCTGACTTGAAATACCTAAAAAAATCAATCAGGGCTAAAGCGGTTGCATAACACGAAAATAAATTCACCACAATCTCACTAATTTGTGCACACTTATCTTAAGCAGACCTTAAAGGGTTAGTTACCCAAAAAATGAAAATTAGCATTAAGCACTCACCTTCTCATGTCGTTCCAAACCCGTAGACCTCCATTTCATCTTCGGAACAACAGTTGTAAGATAATGTTTATTGGATGTGTAGTCGGAGTAGCTTAAAAAGTTAGTTGAAAAAAATGTACAGTATACGAAACATGATCCAGAAAGGTAATAAGATATCTTCAAAGTAGTCCATGTGACATTATTAGGGTATTATTATTACTACATTATTCAATAAAGCATCAAAATATATATTTTTGTTGTGAAAGTAGCATGATATTCTACGAACGGCCCATGAAAGCTTGTTTTCCCCAGAGTACATATGCCACCGTCTAGTTATATAGCAATGTCGACAGTACAAATCACTCAGGACTTTTTTCCCCTTGAAATGGTTCGCGAACGTTTCCCCTTGCAAAAAAAAAAAAAAGGGGAAATTTCCCCTTGCAAAAAAAAGGAAATGATATACATGTTTCATCTTTTAAAACACAGCTAGTTTACAATAGCATAAGCACACCTGCTCATACTAAAGCACTTAGAGAACAGACTATCAATGTGCTGAAATGTGCACAGACATTACTTCCTAAATAAAATAACATATAATCCGGAGGAGTCCCTGATCTATATAGCGATCCGTGATGGTACCGGCCTGAATCGACATCCGTGACCACAGGCATCTACTCACACAGATGGTAACCCCACGCGCTTAGCCACATACCAGAAACTCTTTTAAATTTCAAAATAATACAACATTAAACAACAACAGATCTCCCCCTATATTAATAGCAAAAACATATGAAATAACACTTAATTTTAAAATTTATTTAGAAGCAAAGCATGTTGGGTACTAGAAATCTGCTTTAACTTATTCCATGAATGTGTATATATGTGTGTACATCAGGGTCTCCCCCTATATTCCAGATTCACTCAGGTGCATCACCCGTGCCCGCATCGGATAACAATTAGCTCGGTGCATCGGCATAAAGTTAATGATGTGATGCAGCGGTTTAAGTGTGCATCGGCTACAAGTTGGAATTTATATCGAATTAGCTCGGTGCATCGGCATAAAGTTAATGATAATTACTAGTGGATGCGCTATACTTTTATTATTTAGAAAGTGAACAATCATCCCGTGACCAATATTTTTTGTATGTAGATTGATTTCTTCTCTCTAAACTGTTTCTAAAGAGCGCCGTCTTATCACCGCTGCTGCTACTGGTGAATATGACGCATTACAGCACCACTGTCTGAGACATCCGAGGAGAACACATGGGATTAAAGTGCCAAACCTGACTTGAAATAAACTAACAAATCAATCAGGGGCTAAAGCGGTTGCATAAAACGACAAATTAAATTTCACAAAAATTCACTAATTGTTGCACACTTAATTCTTAAGTCAACCTTAAAGGGTAGTTTCACCTCAAAATTAAAATTATCGGTCATTACTGACCTCACCTCATCATGTCGTCCCAAACCCGTGAAGACCTCAATTCTATCTTCGGAACACAGTGTAAGATATTGTTAGATTGTAGTCCGGAGAGCTTTTCCTGACCATCCATTGAAAATGTATGTACAGTTATACTGTCCACGCGCAGAAAGGTAATAAAATATCTTCAAAGTAGCTCCATGTGAGACACAGAGGGGGACTGTGAGAATTTTTTGAATCATTCAAAATACATTTTTGGTCCAAAAAAATAGTCAAAACTAAGACTTTTATTCAGCATTGTCTTCTCTACCGGGTTGTATGTGCGCGTGTTCACAACAATGCAGTTTAGTGATATTCTGTTTCGCAGAACGAATCACTCGATGTAACCGGATCCTCTTGAACCTGTTCAACAAATCGAATGATTCTTGTGTAACGGTTCGCGTCTCCAATGAGCATTAATCCACAAATGAAGTAAGCTGTTACTTTTTTTTTAATGTGGCTTCACCATCCCTCTCAAACTAAACCAAATCCGGAGTAAGTAATTCATTTACCTCAAACAAGTACAATGACTGAAACTGCGTGAATAGAGAACTGGAAGATGAAACCGAGCCGAGCAAGATAACGAACGAAAGATTGACATCAATCTCTAGTCAAGAAACCGGTTGCCTCAGTTTTCGGATTCACCGTAGTGATGGGAAGTTCTGTTTCTTTGCCGCGACCGTTTTCTCTTGGACAGTTCGATTCAATTAAACCGTGTGAAGGAAAACGGTGCACCAGTTCTTGTTTTTTTTTTTGCGCTCGGACGTTTACTGGACGTTATTGGCGCTGATTGCCCCTGACTCAAAGCCTTCAGTTTACCCCTCGCTCATAACATGAGAACAGAATCAGCTTCAGAATCAATCACCAAAAGAACCAGTTCGGTTCAGACGCGCTGTTTGTCAGTATGCTTCACCATGCGCAGGATAATCGCTCCTCGAGTTTCTGAACCGGACGCCCTCCGACAGAAATGGTTTCTCGGTTTCAATGTTACTGTTGATCGGAAACAAGAGGCAACCGGTTCTTGACTAGAGAACGAGTCAATCTTTTGTTCATATCTGGCTCTGCTCGGTGTTCATCTGCAGTTCTCCTATCACAGCAATTACATTCAGTGTACTGTTTGAGTAAACTGATACACTGGGTAATTCTGACTAGAGGGACTGTCAGCACCATTAGTTAACGCGTTTTGTGGATTCTTGGAGACGCGAACCATTTCAAAAGATTCAGGTCGATGTGTTGTGAACAGGTTAAGAAGATCTGTTACATTAACGTTGTGAACGGAGGACATTATGTTAATGACATAATTTTATTTTTTGGGTGAAACTAAACCCTTAATGTCGCTTCGGATCCCCATGACAAACAGCGATATCTGTGCCATGTTGTGTTTTTCAGAGAATAACGACATTCACAGGTATATTTTTCCTCGGATGTTAGAAAGTGTAAAACCATCCATTGTTCGAGTGGTAGAGGTGCAGCCATTGTGAACAGAGCGCGCTGTGCGCACTAACAGAGTAAAAATATACCATTTTGCGTTCTTTTTGTGGGAAAAAGATGTCTTTTTATTTTAAGCCTAACATAAAGTGTATTATTATGATTGGCAAATAGCTGTAAGTGGAACTCTTGTAAAGTTAACTCGAGCTATAAGGAGCTCAAATGAAATGCGTGTCTCTATAGCCATGCTTTAAAAAAATTCATTCAGTGCTAAATTTACTTATTTTAAGGCTTTAATGAGCAATTTTAGATTGTAATGTTTAAGGTTGTGCTATCTGTTCACAAACTAAAAGGACAGCAGTAGTAATAAATGACCAGAGAGTCACAGCATGGCTAGATTAATTGAAATAAGCCTGGCTTATCTGGTTAACTTGTTTTATGAAACAGGCCTCGAGGCATTAAAAGTAATTATATTTTCTCCATTGCATCATATTGCATTGAATCGCATTGTGTAGAATCGAATCGAAATCGGATCATAATGCATCGTAATGGGGTGAATCGTATCGCATAAATAACTGCTCAATATGTATCTTTAATGTATCATATCGTTGGGTATACATCGAGATGCATATCGTATCGGCGTCCTGAGATGCACATCCCTAGTGTACATACATTCACATTTATATGGGAACATCTATATGCGATATATACTCAAATGATCAAACATTGTGAATATTCGATTTTTTTTTCTTCATTTCTAAATATATTTGTATGTATCAATATAGAGCCATATATTGTCAATGCATATATTGCTATATATCGAAAAATATAAGCACTAGTTTCCAATATATAGAAATGTATTAAGAAATAAATTGCATTATATTTTGCAGTATATTCCCATATTTTTTTGTTCCGTAAGGGTAGTTGCTCTGAAAAGAAATAACATCAAATTATTTTACATATCATATATGATGTTCGAATGGATGAAAGTCTGATGAGTGTTGCATTAACAGGGTGATGTATGGATCAGCTCACCTGAGCATCTGACTCCAGCATCTTCACTATGACCACCACAGTTATGAACACCCCATCCATTTGATCTACAGTTCTTCAGTGTGGACTCTGATCCGGTACAGTGCACATCATCCATCCAGACTGGTCCTGATCCTTGTCCAAAATGAGCACTACCCAGAGCCTGTAAAGCCTCTCCACAGTCCAGCTCTCTACACACCACTGCAGCATCAGTCAAATCCCAGTAATGATGACACACTGTTCCCCACTGACCTCTATGAAGAACCTCCACTCTACCAGCACAGCGACTGTTATCACTGACCAACCTAACAGTTTTGAAGTCTGTTCGTGTAAGAGAGATTTAGCCAGTAGAAGTAAAACAGCCTACAATTATCTTTAGAATATTTCAAAGAACATATGAAGACTTAAAATGCAAAAACCTCAAAGTCCGTCTTTGATTTTTCCTTTAAAAGAGCATTTTTGTTAGACTCCTATGAAAATAACATTGTACATTTTTGAAAATAAGGCACTGAATAACTGACTAACAACCTTTTATTTGCTATTAAAGTGAAATTACTGAACCTAGGAGCCTGATAAAAAAAATGCTAATTTAAAAGAAGAAATGCCTTAAAAACCTCAGATTGAGTTTTTTTTTTCTTTGCATGGATGGGGAGTTTTTATATTGTTATGTTATACAGAGAATATTACACACAAATATAAATATATTATACTGGAAAACTAAAGCTGGAGCACAAGCTGAGCGCTCTTCTGACCAAGACAATTTGACAAATAATTGTGTTATTACACTGCTGTCTGTACATCCATTAATAACTCATAAAATATTACTGATAATTAGAAGCCTAATGTCTCAAAATCTATGTTTCTATATTACATAGACATCTGTTCAGCTTCTAGTGATGTAAGGCCATCACAGATAAACTGCTTTTTTAAACATGTATTATTTCACCTCTTTACTGTCAATTTTGTACTTACCAGATGTGGTTATAGTGATTATAGAGGAGAGTAAAATGAGTGTCAGATATCCCTCCATCTTCTTCTGCTCATCACACTGTGTTTTTGATTCTGTTTATTCTGTGTTTCTCGTCTGCTCTTCAAACACACTGAAGAAACTGGCTCCTGTCAGCCCCCTAAAGAGAGAGAGAGACTCACAGCTGCCAATGACACTCACTGTTACCTTATTAGACACAACAGAGGAAATCATCAAACACAATCAGTGACAAATCAAAAAGCAGCATTTTGATTTTCTCCATATATATCAATAAAGTGTGAGCGCTGATGAGCGGGACTCCTCTTCCAGCGTAAAGAGACATTTCATTGAGGACAGACTCGTGTCAGTCAGAAGTCAGTGTGGAGATAAAGTCACACTAAACTTAAAGCAGAATGATACAGAAACACTGCAGCTTATATTCAGCATCAAACCTGAACCTGAACACAGCAGATACAAGCTCTGATCACTGACTTCTTTAAGTCTGAACACTTCAAACACTTACACAAACTAACTAGAACCAATTTCTCATGACTAATTTGAATGAATTAATGGATTTTACTCAGTTGTTCTTTATTCTAACCAAGAAAACAATAATCAGAATCAGAAAGAGCTTTATTGCCAAGTATGCTTGGGCATACAAGGAATTTGTTTTAGTGACATAAAAATATTATTACACCATAGTATAAACTATATTGTTGCTAAAGCTATTTTGATGAGTTTTTATTAAATTAAATATCTACTTTCATTAGGTATAACTTTGAGAATAAAATAACAGCAGTAATCATGTGTTTAATACTGCGCTGCTGCATTTGTCCAGCAGATGACAGCAAAACACTTCTTATTGTAAAGAGGAGCAGACGAGGGTCTTGTCTCTGTGTTGCTGCATGAGGAACTTCTCACCAGTGAAAGTATTACAGGACAGCTTCTATTATGTGAAATGCCAAAGTTTCCAAAATAATAAATGACTACTGTATATAAATACACTAAGATAATAAATAAAATGTGAAAGTATTAAAGGACATTTTCTATTTTTTTTTTATTTTTTATTATTTTTTTTTTTATTTTTTATTTTTTTATTTTTTTTTTTTTTAAATTTATACATTTATTAATTTTCATATTTATGTATTATTTATATATGTATTTATGTCACATTTTAATAAATGTGAAAATATATAAATGTTGACAAATACATACATAAATAAAAGTGAAAATATATGTATTTATGTCACATTTTAATAAATGTGAAAATTTTATGTGGGAAAAATGCAATTATATATATTTAAGGAAATATAGAAAGACTTAATATTTGTTGTTTTACATTTTTTGTAGATGTATTTATTTATTTGATTAGTTTCAGGTCAGGGCTGGAGAACAGAGGAGCGAGGAAACGAGGAAGCACTTTAACTGAACCCAGTTATCTGATAACAATAATTTATTCAGTCACTCAGATTTTGTTTTAAAATACTAATTTACAGTATCCAGGGAATATTTTACTCTAGCTTTCAGTCTCTTTGGAAATTTGTCTGCTCTTTAGAAACAATAATAATGGCTCAATGATTTCTGTTGAATTCACTGGTTGATATTTGTTTCTCAATGCAGAAGTGTAATTACAAAGTCAGATTCTTATTTGGACAATATTACCTCAATTCCTTCTGCAATTTGCTACTGAAATAATATTTATGATGATATTAACTGGCCACGTGTGTGGTCACTCCCTCAATTTTTTTCCCCTAATGAATAAAGTTAAAGAAATATCTTACAAGATTATTCACAGATTACTCACATTACATTACTTACAAAAATGTAAAAAAAAAAAAATACCATTGACACATCCTGCTTTTTTTGTCAATCTTTGCCTAAAACTATAAGTCATTTTTTTTGGGATTGTCCTTTCAATCCTTTTGGAGTAATATTAATACTTTAATTATTCAGAATGTTTTACGTGATTTTTCTTTGTATAAAAATTATTTTTGGGTTAGTGTTTTTTGGGGTCAGTTTTATTTTTTTGTTTAAACACTAACAATACAAAAAAGCACTTCACGTTGTGGCCGCATCACCATCTCAGGTGTGCATTATTTTAGAATAATTCAATGGTCCATCATCAGTTATTACTTGTAGTCCATTACTGATTACATATTACATGATGAAAACTGTAGTTAGTAGCGTAATTCATTTTAGGTAATGTATTCTGACTAATTTTTAGATAACTTTTTTTTTTATCTAATTTGTTTTAAATTGACTATTAAATGTACCGTATTGATATAAAAAGCAAATAGAAAGAAAATATATTAAACAATTTTGATATCATCATCATCATACAATGCATTAAAAATTACATTAATTCAGGGTTTCCCAAACCGGGCTTAATGTAAGAACTGCAGTGAGTTTGTGATTAAAAAGCTAATAATTACTTAAATCATAAAAATGTAAAATAGATTATTTGAACAGTTGAACACTAAAAACAGAAATATTTTATTTGTTTTGTCCACAGCCAAAGTCTTTCAGGTCAGATTTCTCACTTCAACAGTTAAGGTCCTTCTGGAAGTGATGAGGACTGTATAGTGTTTCACAGCTAGACATCACCAGTATTTATTAACTTGCATTATTATTTGTGTCATACATGATCTCATTGCTTGAGAGGTACTTTTATCACCCAAATTCAGAAGCATGGTTTGAAAACTGATTAACATGACATTCACATGAACATTCAATATTGTGAATATAGTTAGAACTAAATGTATGACACAAAGTAAATTTTAAAAGAGAGAGAGAGAGAAAAAAATATGAATTTGAGAGCATCAATTAATTATGAAGGATTAACTGCCATTGTGTGAATAATATGTAATAATGTAATCCATAAAAAAGTAACTGTAATCTGATTATGAGCATTTCTAAAATGTAATATACTCTAATTATGAGTACTTGATTTTTGGAATCTGATTACATCACTACCCAGCTCTGGAAAACATTTACTGTGTGTACCATGGTACTGTATATACAATAAATGCCATATAAAGTTTTATCACCACTTTACTTTTATTGGAAATTAGCCTACATAATATTTACCATCAGAAACACTCATTCATACAGAAATCAAGAGTGTATTCTTTTCATGATCTGAATTTAAATTAGCTTTCATTTTATCAGGTTTTAAAAACAGTCTGCAAACCAACTTTTTTTCATCAGCACAAAAAGAAAGAGAGAATAACATGACCTGGCTGCATATTTGTTTAGACTCCAGAGAACCACAGATTAATAAAAAATAATCAGAAACATTGATTAAAAGGGTTTACGTACAGGACACAAAGGATGCTGTTCTCCTCAGAGGAGCGCTCACTGACTCAGAAAGAGCCTCAGTTCGGGTTACATTCATATCTCAGAGCATTTTTTATTTGTTTTTTGGTATTTTGTTTAAACAGTTTTTTTGTTTTTTTTTTTTATTTATATTTAAAAAAAAAGCTACAACAAAAGTGTATTATTTAAAAAAAAAAAAAAAAAAAAACTTAATAAACTTTTTTAATAAATAATATGATACACATTAAAGCAAAGACTTTATTAATAAATTGGTCTGATGAATACTCATAAAATTCATAAATTAAAATAAGTCAGTTTTACAACGATCAAAAAAACTTGATGGTTTATTTTTTTTTAAAAGGTTTGTTAGATCCACAGTAGTTTTTATTTAAAACTTTAATAAAATTTTAAAGCAAATAAATAAATAATTTCAGTTACCTACTGTATGGCTATGACTTTATTAATAAAGTTGTCTGATTGATTTTATAGTCTCAAGCATTCAGAAATCATGCCAGAAGAAAATTAAGTAGTTTTACAATGATAAAACCATGGTTTATTTTTTAAGGGTTGTGATGTCCACGTTTTTATTTTCTTTCTTTCTTTTTTTTTTTTTGAAGAAATTATAGAGGCTGTATCATCTATAGCAAAAAGGTGGTCATAAATTAAAGATTGAATTAATAAAGAAGTGTATCTTTGGATTAAATGTTTGGTCAATAGCCTATTAAACAAGGATTTGATTGTCCAGCAGCAATTACATGGCCTTTGGCTCTATTTACAGGCATTTGTTATAACATGTAGCCTAATGTACATCAATTCTTTATTTTGTACTAGCCTATGTAGGCTATTTTAACAGTGTTATTCGATGAAACCATATAACTATTAATTAACCAATCATTATTGCCTCATTATTTTTATATAATGCATTTTAAGTCATTTTAAAGGCTATTGTTGGCTTAGGTCTGTTTTTATAACCACAAAAAAAAAAAAAAAAAAAGTATATATATATATATATCATACTATTACTTGTTTGTAAATTATTATTTGAAATATCAAAACCATGGTTAATTTATATATATATTACTATTACTTATTTGTAATTTTTTTTTTTTTTTATCAAATTTTTTGTTAGTTTGATTTTTGATTTGTTTTAACGGGTACAGTTGTTCATCAGTTATGATCATTTGCATTCAGCTGCAAACATGAGTTGCGAGCGGGTGCGGATGTGAGAATGGCGCGTCACGGTTTTTTTTTTTCTTTTCTGAGCAACTGTTAGTTGGTGCCCTACGAAAACTGCGTACTCTGCGTATAGGGAGCAGCAGTACTGACTACAGATATAAATATTCAGACTTGTTAGGTGATGTTTTCTCATTTCTTTTCTCATTGCACGATTTCCTAATGTGTGAGAATACTAGAACAAAGCATGCTTATGTTGATTTTATTAATAAATATGTGATAAATACTTCAAAACGGGACTATACTATTCTCACAAATTCCATTCCTCCTAAGTTGTTATTTTTAACGAAGTCTTATAAAATATATTGTAATTTTAGTTTAATTATCACTCAATTATTTATTTATTTGAGAACCTTTGTTACTGCTAATAATGGTTCATCCTTTAAAGCTTATGGAAAGTGGTTGGCACTTTATCCAAATGTTAATTTTCAGAAAGTATGGACAGTCCCAAACTAATTTTTGTTTAATAATAAAATAAAATAAGTTCTTTTTAAAATTATTCATCATTATTACCCCTGCAACATTAAGGTAAATTTATACAAAATCGTTCTCCACTCTGCTCTTTTTGTCAAGAAGAGAAAGAATCTCTTTCACATTTATTCTATTTCTCTCCTTATACTAAACAATTCTGGCTTCAGATCTCAGCATCTTTACTTCTTGTATTCTTCTGTCGATGTAACATTTCAGCAGTTAAGGTTGTCTTTCATTCTGTGGTTTCTGATAATAGGGAGCTAGAGGATGTCCTGGACTTTATTTGTATGATGGGAAAAAAATTCACATTCACAAAGCGCACTGCCTTTACATTAAACCTAATTGTAAAATATTCACTTCTGATTTACTTTTGCTTTACACATCACTTCAAAGAATCTCCTCTAATAAAAAAAAAAGCCTTAAAACATCCAATATTATAAATAAATTCATAAATAAATTGTAGCGTTTATGATTGTAAAATAATTGTATATTACCTTTTAATTGTTATTGTACCCCCCATATGTTTGTTTTTGTTCTAATGTTTATCTGTTTCTTTCTGATATTGTAAAAAAAAAAAAAAAAAAAAAAAAAAAAAAAAAAAAATGCAATAAAGAAACTGAAATCATAAAAAAAAACCTTGGGCAAAACATTATGGTGGCGTAGTGGTTTCACTTTTTGTGGTGTCGTGAGCAAGTATTCATGTCATGTGTTTCTGACAATCAGAAACCAGCACTGCAGCACATAAAGTGAACAACATGCTTTTCTGCTCAGTAAATTGTTGTTGTGATCTTTGATTTGTGTTTTTGAGGTAAATAGTATATTTCTGTTATTTGTTTCTGCTTTTCGGCCAGGACACTCTTGTAAGAGATTTTAATCTCAATGAGTTTTTATCCTGGTTAAATAAAGAACGAATGAATCAGTAAAAAAAAAAAAAAAAGGTTATATTAATTTAAAAGGAAAGTCTGCTGTTTGTGAACTTATTAAGTCATTACGGCGAGAGATCAACATACTGCAAATGAAAAAACACATTCAACTCAAGAAAAACATCTTCATCAATTTGACAACAAAACATGCTGCAAATACTCACAACACAAAACAAAAAAAAAACGTGCTGCAAATACTCACAACACAAACAATAAAGAAACTTGCTGCAAATAGGCACAGACATCAGAAATGTTTGAGGGAACCGCAAAGTGATGAACACGGCTGGGACATGCTGATCAGTGTTTGCTCTGAAAGGTGAGATTTATTATAACATTATGTGGCTTACTTTTTTTTGTAACTTTTACAATTTCCCTTATAAAAATTAACCATAGCCTTAAAATTAATTAATGCATTTATTATATAAAAAGTAAATAAAAACAAAAATTGGTTACTATAGTTAAGCCATGGTAACCATGCACAAATTAACCATGGATTTACTACATACCATAGTATGACCATGGTATTAGTACAACTGTGGTAACAAATGGTAATTAAAATGCCAAAAAATAAATAAATAATTGTTTTGTTGGGGTAATTTTGTTGTGGTCTGTGCTACTTGTGTGCTTCTTTAATTGTTTGTGTTGTGAGGATTTGCAGTGTGTTTTTTATTTGGTTGTGTTGGGAGTATTTGCAGCACATGTGCTCTCAGACTGATGAAGATGTTTTCTTTATTTGCTGGTGCTTTTTCTATTTGCATGTGTTTTCTGAAGTTGCAGCTCGATGTGATATAATTCACCGTAACATTCTAATGCCCTTTAGCAAAATATTAACAGTGAACCATCAGTGAATGATATTTTGATATTTAATATTATGATATTATTAAGTTGAAGATACTGTAATCCATTAATGATGGGTGGTAGCTGAATGGTGAACGATCTGAACTAAACACAATTATGTTTATACAAAGTAACTGAATATCAGAAAATGACAGGTTTTTATTCTCTCAAATTTCTAAGGCTACACAATAGAAAAGATTTGTAAAAGCGTCTGGAAAAAGTGAAGCACCTTTTGAAAAGGTCATGAAAGCAAAGCATTTTTTCAGTCAAAAATTGCAATTGTATATTTCAGTACAGAATGTAACAAAACACTGTTAGATTGCAACTGAAACTTATACAGTAAGATTGCTGAAACTTTAAAAAGCTTTAAAAGTTTCTGAGGCAGTGTGTGAGGTTTGAGTTATACAGCTCCTGCCTGTTTTCCTGGATCCTCCTCCACATCATCATAGTCTGTTATTGGAAAACAAGAGAACGATTCATTAATCAATACATACATTAAAATGCATAATAAAAAAACATTACAACACTAAAACTAGCAGTAAATTTAAATGAGCTTTTATAACAACAGAAATTGATCATATAAAGTGATTATAAAGACTAAATGAAGTTGTAAATATCGTACCAAACAAGTCACTCTATAGATATATTCTCTGACATTCTTCACATCATCATACTCCTCCTGAACAGCCTCTGATATAAATGTGGCTATTATTAATTACATGAACAAATAGACATATATCAGGGGTGACCAATCCTGCTCCTGGAGGACCAGAGTCCTGCAGAGTTTAGTTCTGACCCCAATTAAACACACCTGAACCAGCTGATCAAGGTCTTCAGAGTCACTAGAGACTTCCAGACAGGGGTGTTGGGACGAGATGGAGCTAAACTCTGCAGGACACTGACCCTCCAAGAGCAGGTTTGGAAACCACTGGACTACATACTTTATTTGGCACAATAATTTGAAGAAAAATAAATAAAAAACCCTGTTCCAATCTAGAAGGATGTAAATTGAATCCCACACCTGTTTTTTTATTGGAGAACTGTCGTATGATGACAACATCATCATAGTTTCCTGGTAAGTCATCTACAACAAAATAATGAAAAATGAAATTCATCCATCAAATTAACAAAATTTTGGATATTGAAACTATGCATATATATAATTAAAAATAATTAAAAAAATAAAATAAAACAATAAATATAAACTACTATATAGTATATGTATATACACTATATATAGTCGTGGTCAAAAATATTGGCACCCTTGGTAAATATGATCAAAAAAGGCTGTGCAAATTCATCTGCATTGTTAATCCTTTTAGTCTTTTATTTAAAAAAATTCACAAAAATGTGTCCTTTCATTGGATAATAAGAATTTAAAATGGGGGGAAATATCATTATGAAATAAATGTTTTTCTCTAATACACATTGGCCACAATTAATGGCACCCTTTTATTCAATACTTATTGAAACCTCCATTTGCCAGTTTAACAGGTCTACATTTTCTCCTAAAAGTAAGTCACTTACTGATTTTTTTATCAGTTGGTATTTGATAGAATCCATGATGCCATGTATCTAAACAAGATGTCCAGGACCTCCAGCAGAAATATAGGCCCACAACATCAAAAATACAGCAGTATACTTCATTGTACACATGGGGTACTTTTTTTTCTCTGTGTTCACCAAATCCATCTTGAGTGTTTACTGCTAAAAAGCTCCTTTTTTTGGTTTCATCTGATCATAGAAGCCATTCCCATTTAAAGTTCCAGTCTTGGCTGATAACTGAATATGCTTTAGTTTGTTTTTGGATGAGCTAGGAGAATTTTTCTTGTAACCCTCCCAAACAACGTGTTGATGTAGGTTCTGTTTGACATTTTTTTTTAAAGGTTTTCTGAACCAGAGACTCAACTATTTTCTGTAATTCTCCAGCTGTGACCCTTGGAGAGTCTTTAGCTACTCAAACTCTCCTTCTCACCGCACATTAGGACGATATAGACACACGTCCTCTTCCAGGCAGTTTTGTAACGTTTTCTGTTGGTTGGAAATTCTTAATTATTGCCCTGATTGTGGAAATGGGAATTTTCACTGCTCTAGCTCTTTTCTTAAAGCCACTTCACTAATTTGTGAAGCTAAATTATATTTTGCTGCACATCAGAAATATATTCTTTGGTTTTTCACATTGTGATGGATGATTAAGGGAATTTGGGCTTTGTTTTCCCTCCTCTTTATACTTCTGTGAAACAGGAAGCCAGAGCTGGATTGATTTCATGTTTATAATCATGCTGGAGTGCTCAAAATTGTGAATATGAATGGGAATATACTTCAGAGATATTTTACTCATAAGAATTTATAGGGGTGCCAATAATTGAGACCAACGAGTATTTGAGAAAAACATTCATAACAATGATATTTCCCCTCCGTTTTAAATTCTTATTATCCAATGAAATTATACATTTTTGTGAATCTTTTAAATAAAAGACCAAAAGGATTAACAATGCAGATGAATTTTCACAGCCTTTTTTTTTAATCATATTTACCAAGGGTGCCAATATTTTTGGCCACGACTGTATATATATATATATATATATATACACACACACCCACACACACACAGTGTTAAAACTAATTATAGAAATAATTATAAGAACTAAACCTGTAGCATAATGTCTCAGTCCAACAGTGATTATATCATCATAGTTCTCTGGTGTGATTTGTTGCTCTTCTAAATGAGTTAAAAACAAAGAGAGAACAGACATTAGTCAGAGCAGAAGGGAAAGATGGGATAGAAGTACAGGGTGTTCAATGGATTGTACTATTGTTGATCAACATACTAATTGTTCAAATGTCAACACATCTTTCCAAAAAAACTTTCAGTAATCAAAAACTTTTTGAAAATGATGTGATCTAGGACCTTTGTACAGTGCATGCCACTGTTAATACTGTAAGTCTGTCCCTCACATCCTCATTTTTATCCGCATACAATGTGCTATCTACCTTGACTAAGCTCTATAAACAGAAACAGGTTTACTGTTCACAGGCACAAAAGTTTAAAGAAGTGAAACCCATCAGCTGAAGTCACTCACCTGTTGGGCCTTTAGTGCTGGAGAAATCATTATGGTATTCAGGTGTGACTCCTTCTGCAGATATTGCTTTAATAAAAAATATAAAAATGAATGAATGAATAAATAAATAAAAAACATATCTAAATTATGATTTGAATGGTGTATATAATTTCTGTTAAGATAACTTACTATGGGAATATTTTTAGAAATGTTTTAATTAATTAAATATGCATTACACAACATACAGTACATAGGGTTTAGTAGCGGGTGACATTACGTCCTCCAACCTGAAAGAAGCTCATCAGCATCTTCATACCCAGAATGCTGTTCTTCAGAAAGGACACTTCCTGTTATGGAGTAGAACCATCAGACAGATGTTCACAATCACAAATCTGCCAAAACCCCCCACTTCCTTTGGAACACTTAACACTAATTCTATAATTTCAAATAACACTCAAGGTCCCACAAACAAATCAGTGTGATTTATTCACTCATCCCTCTGTATAAAGTGATTATCCTGTTGATAAATACAAATCCAATACTATAGGGCTGCATGATAATGGTTAAACTGATAATCAAGATTATTTTGATTAAAATTATAATCACGATTATTAATAAAGATTTTTCTATCCTGCTAAAAAAAAAAAAAAAAACTGCTAAAACCAGCCTAAACTTAGCTGGTTTAAGCTGGAAGTTGCTGGTTTTAGCTGGTCTCCCAGCTTGGTCAAGCTGGTTTTAGCTGGCTGTGACGGTCGGGCTAGTTTGTTTGGTGTGTTCTACTTATTGGGCTCACATCAGCGGCAGTTTGCCCGATTTAACATGTCAAATCGACGTCGGGAGCATTGGTGAGAGTGAAAGCTCTGATTGGATGTTCAGTTTAGCGAACAAGTCAGTGCCCGAGAATTAAAGCAAAAGTGATAAAAACAAGCATGTAAATGAAGGCAGTACAGACAGAAGGCTGTTTAAATGTTATGTGATCTTTCCCAATCATTCTAATATGTGAATGTTTTCATAACAACATGAGCTGCGTTACTGATATTCAAAATGGTAAGCAAGCGCTGCTTAATTTGTTTACATTTCGTATATCTGCGTTTATCTCGTATATCTTTGTTTCAGTTTTCTCCTTTTGAATGATGAATATATAATATTAATAGCTGCTGATATGAACAGCTCGTTCCTCTCACGCATGCGCAGAACAAACGTGTTAGTTTGCCCTCGGCTGCAGTCTGTGTGGTGTGTTCCAGCGCAGCTTTTCGGTCCGACGCTTATGTATTTGTTTATGTTTCGTTTTGGTTTGCGTTGGGTTGCATTATGTGTTTTTTTTTGTTTCGTTTTGGCAGACGTGGCATTCCATAGCTCTGAGTGAAGAGAGACTTTGTCTGTTAGTGGGTCTGTGCTGAATCTCCTCATAAACGGCCTCAGTCTTCGTCCTGTGTCTCCTCTTAGAGAGAGCTGTGAGTGTAGACAGACAAACCTGCTGTCAGTTCACTACACATGACTGATCACACACTGAATAAGACACAATATGACAGTCTCTGAATCTCTCCTACCTCTCCTCATCACTCTGTTCTGCTGAATCAGTATAAGCAGTGGCACTAAGAGCAGTAAGAGCACAACCCCCAGAACAATCACAAGCACTGGGGGGGAGAGAGACGCTGCTGGAGGAGTTTGTGGAGGAGAGACTGATGTTGAGCGCACTGGAGGAGAAACTGGAGGAGAAACTGATGCTGTTGTGGCAGAAGTAGTGGACACTGACAAATCTGTCAAATCTGTCAAAAAAGACACAGGAGGAGAAACTGGCTAGGGATGTTCTGAATATACCAATATTACACACTTTAAAATGGTTTGAAAATAAATACTATTTCTCAGTGATTGCTGTGACCTGCACAGGTGAGTCCAGCGTGCTCTTTGTGGGAGCAGTCAGTGTGGTTTTTCAGGGAGAGAGGACAGTCCCACAGGTGAATCTCATTCCCTCTGCACTCGACTCTGTTCATCCACACAACACCTTCACCAGCACCAAAGTCTGAATTCCCATCAGCCCTCAGTGCTGCTCCACAACCCAGCTGCCTGCAGACCACCTGAGCATCGCTGATGTCCCACTGATCATCACAGACTGAGCCCCACACAGCGTTATGATACACCTCCAGCCTCCCAGAGCACCGGCTGTCCCCTTCACTCAGTCTGAGAGGAACATGATCTAAAACACACACATCACAAAAGAGTAGATACATTAATTACCAGCAGAGTACTGACAGAAAAGCAGCGTCTGCACAGGAGTATGTGTGTGATCATTTGTATATTCCAAGATGAAATCCTGCTGCTCTCTCATATTACAACACCATTATCTATGTCCCTATCGAAAAAAACAGCATATGCTGGTTAGATATGTTTTGAAGCATGGCAGCTGGTTTGAGCTGGCCCTAAGCAACTAGCTCATGCTCAGGACCAGCTCATAACCAGCTTTTAACCAGCTCATGACAAACTAAGGACCAGCTCAAACCAGCTGCCACGCTTCAAAACATACATAACCAGCATGTGCTGGTTTTTTCAACAGGGGTTGCATTCAACATTCATAATTTTCATGGTTGTTTTGAACTTACCTGAACAGTGTCTCTGATGGGGAGATGTGGAGCATGTCAGAGAGCTTCGAGGAGACTCATGACTCTCCTGTTCTGTAACAACAATTAAATTATTATTAAATGTATTCCACACATACTCTCAAAGCACTAATAATGAAGGATAACTCTTGTATTGTTTACTGATGGAAAAAAAAAAACATCTGTTTCACCTGAACAAATGATTTTGGCCACATCATCATCACCACAGTTATTTTGTCCCCAAAATGAAGATGGACACTGCCATAAAGAGGAATCATGTGGTCGACATGTAACTTTATCCAGCCAGTTAGGAGCTGATTTCACTCTTGATGTAGAATCAGACAAAACACCAGATCTTCCACAGTTCAGCTCTTGACAGATCAGACTCACTGTGTCTCTGTCCATCTTGTTGTAACACACATTTCCCCAGGATCCATTGTAGAAAACCTCCACATTCCCTTCACAGCCCTCAGTTAACCTGATTTCTTTAAACTCTACATAAAAAAAATAATTTTAAAATCACAAATTTGAAAAATGTGAACATTATGGACACTTGAATTTTGAAATGTGTAAAGCCTTATACTTATCACCTGAGCACACGACTCCTACATCCTCCTTGTGATTACAGTCATGTTTTCCCCAGCCTGGAGAAGAGCAGCTCCACAGGGACGTCTCATTCCCCTCACACTCCATCTCATCCAGCCATATGGGCCAGAACCAGGACCAAACCAGGCTGGTACCTGCTGGTTACTGAGGGCCACTCCACACTGCAGCTCTCTGCACACCACATGGGCATCTTTAATATCCCAGGAGTCATCACACACTGTCCCCCATGAGCCGCTGTGAAAAACCTCCAGCCTCCCTGCACAGTCTCCCCCAGAACCCACCAGCCTGATGGACCCACGACCTGATATTCAGAGAAAGAAAAACACATTATTGATCACTAACAACTGAAGAATCTGTCCAGATGTTGTTGTTCTCACCAAGGCAGGTGATGTGCAGCTGTTGTGTGGAGCTGCAGTTGAGAGTTTGTGGAGAGCTGCAGTTCCCCAGATGAGCTTCCCTCCCAGAGCACTGGAAGCCCGTCACACACTCATGACTGTGTTCAGGACTGGATGAAGAGGAGCCGTAGAAGTTCAGCACAGAGGCCACAGCCCAGCTGTCTGCAAACCACAGAGGATTCAGTGAGACTCCAGGAGTCCAGCAGAACTCTCCTCCAGGACCTGATGGATGAAAACTTCCAGCTCCCCCTCACACTGTCTCTCTCCAGACAACCGCACCAGACCATCACGAAGAGCCAGAGAGGAACCTGAATTGTGTTAGAATGCAATGACATAGTGTTTATAAAAAAATAAAAAAATTAAAAAGTTTTTCTGCAGCATAATGCTCTCAAAGTCAAATTAAAGCTGCAAGCAGCGATGAAAGGGCCCTCGCACCCGGGCTCACCACCACCCGGTGGTCATAGGAGAACAGTGAATGTTGGACCATATGCTTATAAAATGGTAAATATTTGTGCCACATTTCCTGCAGCCAACAGGTGGCGCTGTCATTATAATATGAATATCGGCATGTAAATGTCTTCAGGCCATTACTCTTACCAAACAAGCAAAGTTTCGGACAGATCAGAGATCGCATTTTTAAGTTAGTGTTAAAGAAGTAATTTCCTGTTGCCAGCAGGTGGGGCTAAGAGCTATTAAAATAAATATTGGCCGCTAAAGATGAGTTCAGGCTAGGATTCATATCAAACACACGCTTAATGAACTTTGGGGCAGACCAGATATTGCATGTTTAAGTTAGTTTTAAAACAAGTAATTTCCTGTCCGCCAACAGGTGGCGGTATGATTATAACTGAAACATTGGCCTTAAGATCTGTTGAAACCAGGAATCTTATCAAAACGTGAAGTTTAGGGCAGATCAAACATTTCATGTTTAAGTTAGTTTAAAATAAGTCATTTCCTGTTGCCAGCAGGTGGCGCTATATAATTATTAAGTAATTTGAATATTGGCCTTTTAGTTGTGTGTTTTCAGGCCAGGACTCTTATAAAAAAACGTGTGAAGTTTGGGGCGATTTTGGCTTGTTATTGTTTTGTGGGTGTTTTTATTATTTGACTTTTATTAATATTGGAGTGTAAGTGTTTTCAGGAAAGTGTTGCTAGCATGTTTGAGAATTATTTCTAGCATGATTTAGCACACTAATGGCATATTTTTACTGTCTTGCTAAATAGTGTATAAGTGTTAAAAACATGTCACTTCCTGTTGTCAGTAGGTGGCAACTATAACTATAACCAAATATGAGGATGTAGATATCTTCAGGCCAGAACTCTAATCAAACTTTGTGAAGTTTGAGGCAGATTGGACATTGTATGCACGAAGTAACAGTAATGTTCTGCACTTCACTGCTTCACTGCATAATAGGATGCTTTAGCATTTAGCTAAGTGTTTGCTAGCATGTTTTAGTATGTGTTCTAGCATGTTACCAGTTGTAATTTAGCACTTGCTGACACCTTTTTAATATGTTTGCTAGGAGTCCATAACAGTGTTACACATGGACACTTCCTGTTGCCAGCAGGTGGCGCGATATGACTATAATTCGAATACAGGCATGTTGATATGTTCAGGACAGGACTCTTGTCAAATGTGTGAAGTTTGGGGCAGATCAGACATTGCTAGCCTGAGTTACAGCAACTTCCTTTTCACTGCATTAGTAGCATGCTTTAGCACTTAGCTAAGTGCTACTAGCATGTTTTAGTATGTTTCTAACAAGTTGCCAGTGTATTTAGCACTTCCTGACACTTTTTAATATGTTCTTAGGAGTCCATAACAGTGTTAACCATGACACTTCCTGTTGCCAGAAATGGCAAAAACTGCACAAAAGTTGTACAGGAAATTCAAAATAACTTACTTCCTGTCGGGTTTTGGATTTTGTCCCAAGATACTTTTTTTGTAGGGAAATGGTGTTTTACACGTATATACCCAATTTTTCATGCATGTATGTGCAAAAAAAACTTAGCTTGAGGTGCACTCCGTTGAAAATTTAACAGGTGGTGCTATCGAGCCATTTTGCCACCACCCACTTCTGAAACCTATATCAGATGTAAATTTTCACCAGTTGCTGATGCGTGTGCAAAGTTTCATGAGTTTTGGAGCATGTTTAGGCCCTCAAAAAAAAAATGGGATTCATTTCGGAGAAGAAGAAGAAGAAGCGGAAGAATAATAATAAACGGAGCAATTCCAAGAGGGTCCTCGCACCACCGGTGCTCGGGCCCTAAAATGTTTACCAGAGCAGATGACTCCAACATCTCGTCTGTGAGAACATTCAGCTCGACTCCATGAAGAGATGGAACATTCTGAGAGTTTTGTTTCATTCCCGTCACAATCAAACACAACATCAGCCCAGATTTCACCACTTCCCTCTCCAAACCAGGTCTGATCCCACAAACAGGACACAGCAATCCCCACACAATTCAGCTGTCTACAGAGGACACTGGCAGGTCTCATATCCCAGCATGCATCACACACTGTCCCCACTCTTTTGAGGAACTGAAGCTCCACTCTTCCAGAACAAGAGTCTGAGCCTTTTACCAGTCTGAGAATCAGTGTAACCTGAATATGAAGTAAAGAGTTCGAAAACAATGCATAAAACAAACTAAGCTGTCATTAGATTGATCACATTATAAACTCAAACCTAAGACATGACCTACAGTAGTATCAAAAATAAAGAGATGCTGAATATTTATACTTAACCAGAGCAGATCAGTCCCACAATGTTGTCAAAGGTGCAGTTGTGTTTGAGTGATGATACTGAACAGAATGAAAAATATGAGACTCATTTTCTCTGCACTGAATCTCTTGTGTCACATCTGAGCGTCTCCTTTGTCAAAATCAGCTGCTCCCAGCACCTGTACAGGAGCGCCCACAGTCCAGCTCTCTACACAACAAACCTCTGCATCCTGCTGGTCAAAAGACAGCGTCAACACACTGGACATCCACGTCTGATCATGAAGTATCTCTAACCTCCCAGAGCAAAGATTAGAACCATCACAAGAGTGCTCTGGCGCGTTTGTGACCTGTTTATATTGCATAAAAGTGAGCATAAGGTGAGCAGGGTTTTGTTTAAACAGGTTTTTGTTTTTTAACACCGGTGGTGCTGGAGTTTTGAACAACTCAAAGTGTTTTCTACATATATACATTTTTAATTGTTTTACTGTAGTACATCATGTTTTTTTAAATTGAATTTTCCCAAAAATGAAAATTGTAATCTCATTGTAGTAGTATTTACTGAAAATGCTTTTTCTTGAAGCTGGACAGTTGAGGGTCACCAATGCCTTTAAACTATGGATGGATGGGTATGCTGTAATATATTTCTTTAAATCATTGTGAAAAAAATGCAGTAAACTAAATCATGGCAAGAAAAATTTACATTTTATCATTTCAAGATTGCCTAATTCTTAAGTGGTAATTAATTCTAAGAATTTAAAAACAGACATGTTTAAATTGGATATGCAGCTAAAAACCACATCCAAAAATATACAGGTGCTTTCTCAATAAATTAGAAATGTCGTGGAAAGAAAAAAAAAAAAAAGTTCATTTTTTTTTTCAGTAATTCAAACTGTGAAAAACTCGTGTATTAAATTCAAATGCACACAGACTGAAGTAGTTTAAGTCTTCTGTTCTTTTTAATTGTTGATGATTTTGGGCTCACAGTTAACAAAAACCCACCAATTCACTATCTCAAAAAAAACACAGACAACACACAACACAAAAAAAAAAAAAAACATTTTTAGTGAACTGTTGGCCTTCTTGGAAAAAAAGTATTTGTGTTCATTTACTGTACATGTACTCAGTACTTGGTAGGGGCTCCATTTTGCTTTAATTACTGCCTCAATTCGGCTCATCGGCTGGCATGGAGGTGATCAGTTTTGTGGCAATGCTGAGGTGATATGGAAGCCCGGGTTTTTCTTTGACAGTAGGCCTTTAGGCTCATCTGCATTGTTTGGTCCTCTTGTTTTTCATTTTCCTCTTGACAATACCCCATAGATTCTCTATGGGGTTCTGGTCTGGTGGAGTTTGCTGGCCAGTCCCCAAAACACACCAAAAAAACACACCATGGTCATTTAACCAAGTTTTGTTGCTTTTTGGGCAGTGTGGGCAGGTGCCAAAAATCCTGCTGGAAAAATGAAATCAGGCATCTTTCAAAAAGCTGGTCAGCAGAAGGAAGCATGAAGTGCTCCAAAATGTCCTTGGTAAAACGAGTGCAGTGACTTTGGTTTTCAAAAATTTCACAATGGACCAAACACCAGCAGATGACATTGCACCCCAAATCATTCACAGACTGTGGAAACTTATACACTGGACTTCAAAGCAACTTGGGCTATGAGCTTCTCTACACCTTCCTCCAGACTCTAGGACCCTGTTTTCCAAATGAAATACAAACAAAAACTTGCTCTCATCTGAAAAAGAGGACTTTGGACCACTGAGGCAACAGTCCAGTTCTTCTTTTTCTTAGGACCCAAGTAAGGGACACCACAGTAGTGGCTTCAAACAAGAGGAATACGACTGTAGCCAAAATTCCTTGACAACATCCTGTGTGTGTTGGATCTTGATGCCTTGACCCCAGCCTCAGTCCCTTCCTTGTGAAGTTCACTCAAATTTTTGAATCGATTTTGCTTGACAATCCTCATAAGCGCTGCGGTTCTCTCGCTTGGGGTTGTTGTGCATCTTTTTCTTCCACACTTTTTCCTTCCCACTCAACTTTCTGTTAACATGGCTTGGATACAGCACTAGTGAAGTCTGTGAACAGCCAGCTTCTTTGGGCAATGGATGTTTGTGGCTTTCCCTCCTTGTGAAGGGTGTCAATGATTGTCTTCTGACAACTGGTCAGATCAGCAGTCTTACACATGATTGTGTAGCCTAGTGAACACAAAATGACGAGGACCATTTTGAAGGCTCAGGAAACCTGCTTTGGAGTGTGTTTTTGAGTTGACTCAGCTGATTTGCCCATGTCACCATACTTTCTAATTGTTTATTGTTGAGATAGTGAATTGGTGGTTTTTTGTTAAATGTGAACCAAAATCATCACAACCAAAAGAACCAAAGACTCTTAAACTACTTCAGTCTGTGTGCACTGAATGCTTATTTTAATACACAACGCGTTTCACAATTTGAGGGGAATTACTGAAATAAACTTTTCCATGACATTCTAATTTAGTGAGAAGCAACTGTATATCTTTATTTCCTTACATAATTAAGACAAAAATTATCAGAAAGTGAGGAATGCTTTGAGGTTAAATTTTATTCACCTGAGCATTTATGACACCAGCATCATGATTATGAGTGCAGACAGGTTATTCCATCCTGCTGAAACCACAGTTCTCAGTGTAAGGACTCTGTTCCTAAACATTGTTAAAACACATCATCCAGATTGGTCCGGAGCCTTACGACCCAAAATGAGAATTAATAAAAAAACATCTACAGGTTCTCCACAGTCCAGCTCTACGAACACAACACTGCAGCAGCAGGCATTATCCCAGCTATCATGACACACTGTTCCCCACTGACCTACTGTGAAGAACCTCCACTCTACCAGCGCCAAAAGGGACTGTTACCATTTACCAGTCTCACATGCCTTACATCTAAGAGAGAAAGACAGAGACTAAAATCAATCAATCATTCTAAAGAGATGTCATTGTGTTAAAATAAGCATAACTACTAAATATATAAAAATAATAGAAAAACTGAAAAATATCAAATATACAGAAAAAAAAAAAAAAACCACAGAATTACAGTGTCATATTTTTATGCATTTTAGTTAATTCTTTGAGCTGTGGGTGTGGTGAGGGCCACAAACAAGTTGCAATGGGACACATATGATCCTAGTTATGCTACTAATTTCTCTCATATTTAATCTCTTACCAGCACACTGAAGTGCCTGGTAATCATCATGAGAGCAGACTGGTTTCTTGATGCTGGACACATTGAATCTGAGATTCATTTCCTCTGCACTGAATCTCTTGTGTCCACAACTGATGTCTCCTTTGTCACAAAGCAGCCTGCTCCCAAAGCCCCTGTACAGGGGGCCCCACAGTCCAGCTCTCTACACACAACCTCTGCATCCTGCTGGTCAAAGAGAGCGTCACACACTGACTTCCATGTCTGATCATGAAGTATCTCTCTAACCTCCCAGAGCAGCGAAGGAGACCTCCAACCAGTCTGACTACCTGAAGTAGTGAAAGAAAATAAAATAAAAGTTCCATCTAACCATTGTTATCATAGAGTTATAAACAACCACATTTATCTAAAATAAAAGGCAAGGCAAGGTTATTTATATAGCACATTTCGTACCACAATGGAATTCAAAGTGCTTTACATAAAAGAAAAGTAAAAATAATCATGAAGAAAAAAATAATAACAAAAATAAACAAACAAGCAATTTTAAAACATAAAAACAAGCAATTTTAAAACATTGGAATTGATTTAAAAATTTGACTTATTTAAAATGAATTTAAAACAGTTAAAAAATAGAAAAATGATTTACATAGAAATACAGTGAATACGTAAAATACAGTGCAATCAGTTCGGACATCGCACAGTGCTCATTCAATAAAATGCACAGCTAAACAGATGAGTTTTGAGTCTAGATTTAAAAAGGTGACTAATGTTTTAGCACATCTGATCTCTTCTGGAAGCTAATTCCAACTGCAGGAGGCATAGTAACTAAAGGCGGACTCCCCTTGTTTTGTGTGAACCCTTGGTATTTCTAACTGACTCGATCCTAATGATCTGGAGTGGTCTGTTAGGTTTATATTCAGTGAACATATCTGCCATATATTTTGGTCCTAGGTCATTGACGTGATTTATAAACGAGTAAAAGTACTTTAAAATCAATCCTAATTGTAACTGGAAGCCAATGTAAGGACCTGAGGACTGGTGTGATATGCTCAAGATTTTCTGGTTCTAGTCAGCCGGGTAGAGCTGTCTAATGGTCTTTTTGGGAAGGCCGGTGTGGAGACCATTACAGTAGTGCTGCTGGTGATAAAGGCATGAACAAGTTTCTCTAAGTCTTGACTGGAAACAAAACATCTAATTCTTGCAATGTTTTTTAGATGATAGTATGCGGGGATTTAGTTACTGCTTTGACATGACTACTGAAACTAAGGTCTGTCTCCAGAATCACAACCAAGATTCCTGACTTGATTTTTAGGTTGTTTGTCCCCTAGAGTCAAGGTATGCATTCACCTTGAAAACTTCATCTTTGTTTCCAAATGCAATAACTTCAGTTTTTTCCTTGTTTAACTGAAAGAAAAGTTCTGGCACATCCAACTATTAATTTCATCAACTACATTGGCATAGGGAGTCAATGGGGCTGTAGTCATTGGTGATAAGGCTAGGTAAATCTGTGTATCATCAGCATAGCTGTGATAGGCCATTTTGGTTCTTTCTCATAGATCTGGACTTAGTGGGAGCATATACAGGCTAAACAAGAGCGGTGCAAGAATTGAGCCTTGTGGGACTCCGCATGTCATGGACGTCTACTTAGACTTCATGCTCTCCTAGACTCACATAATAACCTCTCCCTTCTAAGTATCGACCTGAACCATTTGAGTACCATCCCAAGAAAGCCCGACCCAGTTTTCCAGTCTCTCGTAGTAGTTATGTTATGATCGGACTGTGTCAAACGCAGCACTGAGATCTAGCAATACCAGCACTGATATTTTTGCCAGAGTCAGAATTTAGGCGAATATCATTATTTATCTTAATGAGCGCTGTCTCTCTGTGCTGTGATGCAGTCGGAAACCAGATTGAAAATGTCCAGGTATCCATTTGAGTTTAAGTATTTGTTCAGCTGATTAAAAACTAACCTTTTCTATAATTTTTGCCTATAAAAGGAAGATTAGATATTGGTCTATCATTGCTCACAATGGTGTTATCAAGATTGCTCTTTTTCAGAAGGGGCTTTACAAGGGAAACAACTGCAGTTTTTTCAGGGAGTTTGGAAATGTCCCAGAAAGAAGTGAGGCATTCACCACTTCTAAGAGATCTGCTTCTTAACAGTTAAGCACACTTTTGAAAAAAGTTGTAGGGAAGTGTGTCAAGATAGCAGGTTGACGATTTTTAGGTGCTGCCACTATTTCTTCCAAAATTTTGCTTTCACAATTGCTTCAAAAATAGACAATAGTATCTTTTTGATTATTGCGTCCAGATCTGTCTGACCTCTGCATTGCTTGAGGATGTGCTAATCGCCTTCCTGAATTAATGATCTTCTCAGAACAAGAAGCAGAAGCCAACTCATTGCATTTGCTAACTGAGAGCAGCATTCACTGGGAATCTGATTGGGGGGGGGGGGTTTGTCAGTCTCTCAACAGTGGCCAAAAAGAGTACGAGTGTTGTTTAAGTTACTGTTTATAAAGGTTTGAAAAGAAATTATGTCTAGCTGTGGCTAGTTTCACATTAAAAGCATGAAGGCAGGTCTTTATAGATGCTAATAGTGAATTTTAAGTTTCTTCTTCCGCTACATCCGCTCTGCTTTTCTGCATTGTCTTTTTCATCGTTTGAACGCTGTTGGATCTTCTCCAAAATGATTTCTGTTGTTTTCTTACTGACTATTTATTGGAGTCAATATCATCAATAACATTCTTAACTTTTGGTTAAAGGAATCAGAAGAATATCCACAGAGTCTGCAGACAATGCTTGGTGTTAAAGATATAGCCTCCATAGAACCGCACACTAGTGTTCTCGTTAATGCATCTCCTTCTGACAGAGACAGATTCTAGATTCAGTGGTAGCAGAGATCAATATATCAAAGAAAATACAGAAGTGAATCAGAACGTGCTACAGCCTTAATAACAATGGATGAAATGTTTAGACTCCTACTGATGATTAAATCTAGAAATGTGTCCACCTTTGTGTGTGGGTCCATGCACATGCTGAAATCAGGGGCAAAAGTGTTTTGAAAAACCTTATCATTCTTTTGTAGTTTTGTTTTCTGCATTATCTATGTGAAGATTAAAATCCCCTGCAATAGCAAAAACAGTCAAACTATGAGGAAATCATTGATAGCATTTCTGTGACCTCTTCAACAAAGGCTGGAGAGTATTTTGGAGGCCTGTAAATAATGATAAACAGAATGTGATTGGAGCGAATGTTTAAAAAATGTTTAACTTGATGGCCAAGTGCTTTGTGTCTTTACATCAATCTTAGTTTGATGCATTATAGGCCGCAGATAGATGAGTTTGCCCTTGAGCTTGAAAAGGCCTTAGACTTTCTATCACGTGATAAAAACTGAAATAGAGAAAGCTACTACAGGCACACTGGGTTCCTGCTTACTCTAAAGTAAACATTTCGTGATGTTGCTGCTATTATATCGCGGGGCCCGACACATCACTGAGAGCTTGCTATAAAGAAATTTGTTTTTTTGCTTCACCTACAGCCAATGAAGGGTTTGGGCCCGGCGTTGGGTGAGCGTCGGAATATTTCACAGGAACAGGGCCCTTATGCTATGGTGGGTTGGGGGGGCCCGCCATTTTCTCAGTTTAAAACATTTTAGCATTTCACTATGAGTGAGATTCCTGAATCCCAATATTGAACATTCTGGGAATCTTCCCATCATTTAGAGATTCTGACATTATTATTCACAATTTGTGAGTGTCCCAACTTTTTTGGTCGTGAATTGTAGTACTGTCAGATTTCTGTACAGACGCGAGTGACAACTGGGTGCTGCCAACACTTGGTGTTAAAATTTTATATAAATCTTTGCAACGAACCTTATAAGAATTTGCATTTGCATGAAGTAATTTCCCTTCAGATACAAAACCTATGGCTGGAGAGTATAATCTGAAATGAGATCACGCAATAACTCGTCACATTAAGGCGGGTTAAACGATTAGTGGTAATCAAATACTACAGAGATGCGAGGCACCAAAAAAGCTCCAGTGCAGAGAAACAGAGCCTGTAGTGTAGAAGGGAAGCTACGCTTTCTCACACCTAATTAATGAGACTGAATCGGCCTAGAAAATGACTCCATAGCAGTCGGCGTGCTCAGTGACCATGTTGGAAGGTGTGTCGTTAACTGTTCAGCACATTTGTTTTCAGTTAATGGCCCTTTACCGTTAAAAATGAAATCAATGTAAAGACGGATTGGAACTAGAAAAATGCGGCAGGCGTTCATGTGGTGATCACGCTTATTATGGTTGACGCTGGTCGATAGATTGTAAAGCCCTTACTTTAAAGTAGCTCACCTGAGCAGATGACTCAGGCATCTGTATCATGATTACAGTCATAATCCTTACAACAGAAATGATCCCTGCAGGTTGTGTTTAGGTAGTCTCTGATCCGAGTACACATCATCTGATTAAGTCCAGATTTGTGAGGTCCTGAGTCTGGTCCAAAATATGCATCACCCACAGCATCTACAAGGTTCTCCACTGATTCAGCTCTCTGCACTACTGCAGCTTCAGTCATATCCCAAGCAGCGTCACACACTATTCCCCACTGGCCTCTATGAAGAACCTCCACTCTACCAGCTTTGTGACTGCTGACCACCAGCCAACCTCACATTCACCGCGGTCTGTTTTATTGTATGCAGAGAAAAGAGAAGTAATACTTATAGACAGAGCAAACAAACCAATAAGAAAGAATCTCATAAAGAGAGAAAAATCAATCATTCATTCAGAGAGTCAGAAGATTTTTACATGGAATTTCAAGTGAATTGAATTAAATTTGCTCAAACCTGACACACACCAAATCAACATCATTATCATGTGAACAGGTTGTATTTGTGTAGCAGAGAGATCGATGTGAACAGAGGTGAATCACAGGACTCATTTCCTCTGCACTGAATCTCTTGTCTCCACATCTGAGTGTCTCCTTTACCAAAAAGCAGCTGCTCAGCACCTGTACAGGATTCCCCCACAGTCCAGCTCTCTCACACACAACCTCTGCATCCTGCTGGTCCAAAGACAGTGTCCCGCACACTGACATCCATAATCTGATCCATGAGAGTATCCTCTAAACCTCCAGAGAGCAGCTGAGAACCCCTCCAACCAGCCCTGATGCCTGAAAAAACATGAATATGAATTAACCTTTCAGAACAAAACATAAGCTACTTTCTTTTTTTCTTTTCACAATAAAGTTTTGAGTTTTACCTGAGCAGATGAGTCCTGCACTCTTGCTCTGACACACACCTGTAAGAAAACCCCCATGACATGGATCCACTTTTTCAGTGTGGACTCAGATCCAGCACACATCGCATTATTCATCCAGATTGGTCCTGATCCAAGTCCAACCTGAGCATCACTCAGAGCATCTACAGGTTCTCCACAGTCCAGCTCTCTGCACACCACTGCAGCATCAGCCAAATCCCAACCAACATCACACACTGTTCCCCACTGACCTCTGAAGAACCCTCCACTGTCCACTGCAGGGACTGTTTCCCATTAACGTCCAGCCGCACATGTATTATTTCTGCGCACAGTAAGGGGAAAAATTGGAAGAGATCTATCAAAATTAAATAAATCTTTTAGTAAGTTGAAACAGTCAACACATACCTCAGCCACCAGTCCAACATTACTGTCATGAGGGAACAGTTGTTTTCATGTGATTGTGATGTTGGACAGAGAGTGAATCTGAGACTCATTTCCTCTGCACTGAATCTCTCTTGTGTCCATCCTGAGTGTCTCCTTTGTCCAAAGCAGCTGCTCCCAGCACACCTGTACAGGAGCCCCACAGTCCAGCTCTCTACACACAAATCACTCTGCATCCTGCTGGTCAAGACAGCAGCGTCACACACTGACATCCACGTCTGATCATGAAGTATCTCTAATCTCCCAGAGCAGCGAGAACCTCCAACCAGCCTGACGCCTGAAAGAACATAAATAATTATAGTTCTGCCAGGTCCACTTTTGTCAAAATGACACTTAGCATACAGTTTGGGTTGGCGGTAAGGTTCTGTTCTGGGTAAAAACCATCCATGCAGCCTGTCATGAATAAGCAGGGAGAGCTGCAATAACCCCTTTAGAGTACACCAGGAACAGAACCATATATAGCAGACATTAATGCTCTTGATAACATTTAATGTAACATCCAGTGCTGTCAAAATTAAGCGCGTGCGCGTGCTATTAATTTTTCCAGTTTAACGGCGTTAAAAATATTTAATGCAGTTAACACAGACGCGGAGCCACCCCACTCATAGTCTCAGCCTCAGACGTCACGCCCATGGACCATTGGCTGAACGTCTGATGCAAATGGACAAACTCTTTGGCATTCCGATTATGAGGTGTGATTTATATGAGGTGTGATTTATGCATTTACTTTGCTAACTAAGCAATCAGTCGTGTCGATGGTTGCGTACCTTGTCGTGAGCAGAAGCCGTGACCAATGACGTGATGATAAGAAGGCGCTAGCACTTTTCGGTTGTCCCCCTTCTTGCGTGAGAAGATATGTGAGAAGCTACATGACGTCTGCGCCGTGTAGTCTGCAGTAACTTTTGCCAGTTGTCAAATGTCTTAAGTGCTATAGATTAGTGTTTTTTGTTTTGTTTTGAGCAAAAAGAAAGAAAAAACTTGTATGTTATAACATTTTAGCACCTCCAAATCCCTGAATATTTCATAATCTTCAGAATGTTGATGAAAATATGATGAGTAAAATTAAAATTACACTGCAAATATTAGCTAATCCAATGAACCACAATATTATTTAGAAGTGTTTATAACTTGTAAAAACAACAACCAGGAACAACCAATTCTCATCTCTTTTGTAAGCACCATATATGGTAAGATAATGGCAGTGTAAATTCAAATGGAAAGACAACATTTTTTTTTTTTGAGTTTTGTCCCAAGAACACCCATTAATCAAAAAATGGCTTAATGCATTAGCACAGTTAAATCCAAAGACCAAATTATGTCATTAATGATGGACCATGAGTAAACACTTCAAACACATGTAAGATGTTTAACTAGTTAATTTTGTAGTTTAGAAATGATAATATATTATACGTCTGGAAAGGCATAAATCAAAGTACACACATTCAATTTTTTAAATGAAAATGATTTCTCAAAAAAAGACTTGGCCTCATTTTTACAGATATTTTGTTGCCAGACGCGACTCATTCATAAAACACAAACACATCAGAGAATCAGCTTGGCGTCGTGCGTCAGCAGTCTCCTGGTGACAAAATATTATTTTTGCCGTCTTCTAGCGCTTCGTGAATTCAGCCGTCATCGTCAATGGAGGACGAAAAAAGCTCTCTTACAAAACTCTTCAAGATGTTCGAAAATGAAGCGGGAGTTTTGCCCCCAGCTCTGCATATTTTTTGAACTAACCCTTTATTCGCGATAACCAGTTAAATCCAGGGAAATCTCCAGCCATGTAATGTTTAACTAATGAATTTTTGTAGTTTACCTCACTTCAGAACATTAATTCATGGATTTCTCTAAAGTTGGCGCATTTTGTGCAATGTCTTCAAACACATCAAATAATTAACTCTGGTGCAGAAGTTTCTCAATTCAGTCCTGCGACATCATATTTGTAAATGAAACCTCACTTCAGAATTTAAATTCTGTGCGCCTTCCACCACCACGGACAATTGTGCATTCACTCTCAATGCACTTTGAATGGAACATATCACGTTAAGCTTCGAACTGGAATCATGGCAGAATATCCTGTGATGTCCACTTCGCAGGGCACTTACATTCGAATAGAACAAACGTCTGAAGCAGTAAGAGAAACATACAAAATGTGCAGAGCAGGGGGGCATCAGGCCTGTAAATGGTGAGAACCACTGCTCTGGTGTCACAATGTGAACTCAAATAACACACAATTATCCATAAGCAAGCATTCAGTAGCAAAACTGATGACACAACAGTCAGAATCTCAGGATAGTATAAACAAGAGCACAGGTGACTGCTTTAAAAATGCATCCTGGCACTAGAGAGAGAGCGGAAAGAATCACCGATAGGGTTTTACACAGTGTAGTAACTATACAGTATTGGACATTTCACTATTCGGTCTCCAGTAAACAGTATGACATATTGTACACATTCAAACTTGTGACTGTCAAATTTAGCCGTTTTTTTTTTTTTTTTTACCCATGTTTTTGCAGAACTGAGTCTGAAATACAACTGCCTAAGTGAAGCAGAGAAAGTGTTTTGTCAGAAGACCAAGAAATTTATTTTTGTACTATATACTACTGTAGTGAAATTTGTCCAATTTATGTATGTAATCAACAGTATACTGTGTTATGTTACATTTATAATAAATAAAAAAAAAAAGTGAAAAAAAAAGTGAGGGGATATTTGAATTATTTGTTAATAAACTAATGTTTTCTGAGTTGCAAAAATGAATTTGATGAACCTGACTTGCCATTTCCTCATTGGACGTGCCTTTAGAGAGAAATTCATCTTTACGGATTGCATAATGAAAGAGTTTTTGTTTTCGATTTGAATTATTTTGTTTCAAAATAGTAATTTAAAGCATTATATAGATCATGTCGGTGAAGCACTCCTGCTCAAGACCAAGAGGACAGAAAGCGCATTCTGTTTGTTTTCCTTATTTTACAAAAGCATAAGGTTTTGTTGATATTATGAATGCACACAAATACAAGCAGACCCTTTGCAGTTCTGAATGATATATACTCTTACCTTTATGAGCAAAAAAGACAGCTTATTTTTTAAAGTTTTCCACTGTTATTAAAAAAAAAAGTGCAAGTGATCGCTGCAAGTAGCCTCCATGACCTACAAAGCACACTTTAGCTTCCATTCTCCTCACAAACTTGATTGGATATCGCCTAACAGCACTCATTTATCTAGGTTTAATGTCTAAATTAATACTGTGAAATGCATGTAGTGTTATATGTCTGTTTATTTTAGGTAAGTCGTGTTGGTTTGAGAAGGCTAAATTGATCAAAGATAATGTTCAACTCACTGTCTGCTGCTGCCGCTTGCTCGTTCCTTTAAAAAACTAAAACTTGAATTTACCAAACATAAAATGTTCCAAAAATACTTCTAAATAAACTTAGAAAACAAAATGAAACATGAGGTTTTCATTTATACTTCTGCATCGTTGTCCACATCGACGTGCAGTACACATGCAAACTGCTAGTCTGTAGTGTCCACGGGCATGTTGCTTGTGTAACCCGCATACCACGGCAAAAGCTGAAGAAGCCGCTTGTCGGAGAAGCATCAGGCATGACGGTGGCAAATAAATATCAAAGAACAGATCATTTATTTAAAACTACAAAAAAGAGACGACAACGGAACAGCAAAAGATGGCATTCTTTTAATCTCCTCAAGGATTTGTACCATGGCAGAACAACTGTTTGTCGTGACAACAAAGTGATGCAATGCAACATTTTATAATAAATGATAAGACACTTGTTCTTTGCTTTGTTTCATTTCTGTGACATTAAAATATATTCAAGCGCAAGTCCCTCCATAAAACAATGTTTGGGACACCACGATCAAAACTAAGCATTTAGACAGTTCGATGTTAAATATTTATCCAAATTATGGTGACCAAATTATGTGTGTGTTAAAATAACATCTGTGATTTCAAAATGTAAAGAAATGCTTATATAACTGCACTGGCCATCGAAGCAAACCAACCCGTGACGTCACACGTGGTGGTACTGCAAGATGGCAGCTTGCTCCAAAAAAAAGCTATAACAAACACATTATTTTTTTCTTTAAAATGCTTACATTAATCACATTTGTTATATACTTTTTAATCAAAGCGGAAATCACTTTTACTAAATAATGTTAACTTAACTGACTGCTTAACTTAAAGTCATGTCACTCGGCACCCATCTTTGAAATGCCTCTCAGGCATGCAAGTGCAGCTCCTAATCTCTTTGAATGGGGAAACATCAAATTCTCCAAAATTGTTCAATAAGCTTACGATTAAATTTCAGATTTGAAAATCACAATTGAAAATCTGATAACAACTGTCTCATAAATGTTGTTTATTTTGCTCAAAAAGCGTTAAAAAGCTGTTGATCAGCTGTTGACTGTTTCTATAGCAACCGGGACTTCTAATGGCAGCTGCAGTGATGCGCCTGACTTTACCAACTAGCGCTTGGCTCTTTTTGCTCAGAGGGTGTGGCTTCGCTCGATAGAGCAGCCATATTGAGCATACTGCATTTTTCCCCATTCAAAACTATATGAGTGAAATGTCTTTAGCCGCTTCTTTCCACTGCACACCTACATTCGGACACGACTGTCACATTTCTCCCACTAGTGGCATTCGCAGAGTACTTAAAACTGGTTGTGCAGCAACCATAACCTTGGCTTATTCACTATGGTAAAATTAATGATTTGAATGAATATAATTCACGTATGAATGTATTGTCACAAAACAAATGACCCCAAAATAAAAAACATTGTAGGTTTTATTGGGCTAATCATGCAATAATGATTTAATAATTATAAAATAAACATTTTTTTGCTATAATTATTCTAAAGCACCATTTTACAGAAATAGTGTTTAAAGAATAATGTTAAAGTGAACAAAATATTGGTAATTCTAACCTTACACTCATAATTTTTATAGAATACATCACATCCGGTGGAGCGGTCGTGATATGGTCTAGCCCCAAGAGAGGTTCAAATATCTTAACGCATCCTCAAGCTCAAACCGGATCCGAATTTTCCACATACACGCATATGATCGGAACTCCACACAGCTCCCGCACTACTCTTCAATTGAAATGAATGACTTCTGGTGTTCTGTCGATTTGTCCTACCACCCTGTAAGATTTTGCTACCTCCCATTAAAATAGTGGGTAATACAATTCGACAAATCCAAAAATGCTACCTGTAAAATTATGGTTTATTAACGCCTACACCTACCACAACCCGTAATGCAAATACAGTAATTATGTGTTATAATCACAGTTGTAGCTAGAAGGGTTACAGTTACAGGAAATCAACAATAAATAATTTTTTCTACCAATTAGATTTTGTTCTATTAACCCTCTGGGGGCCGACTAACGCAAATATGTGTTCTGAGCAGGTGGCAACCTCCGCTCTTTCTCGTGGAAGCCAACAAGGAAGTGACTTAAACTGCAATTCATCGACTGGCCGCTTGAGGCTGGCTGCAAAAGGGAGTCAATCCCATAGACTCCCCATGTTAAAATGCCCAACTTTACAGCCTGGTTCAAAAAGTGGTTTTGGTCTATATAGCTAATTTTGCCCTTCATGACAACTGTGAGGGGTGAATTTTATTTTTATTACTTATCCGTTTAAATTATATTAAGACTTAAAATTCTGCATAATTAAGGGCGTGGCCACTGAAATGACAGGTGGATTGCCGCTGCTGACACTGCCCGTCGTGCTAGGTGGGCGTGGCTTGAGCTACGAGCTCCACCTTTTTGTCCATTTTCGATTATCTGGGAGAGTCGCTTGTGACGCGGCGCTGCCAAGATAGCTACGGCCCGCTCTGCACACTTTGAGCTTCAAAACCACTCTTCAGGACTCTATGGGTGACGTCACAGACACTACGTCCATGTTTTTATACAGTCTATGGTTTTGAGGCATCTTCTCCTGATAACACCAAAAAGAACTTATTAGACTTATAAATTAGTTTCTTTCAGTTTTGATTGTACAGATAAGAGCAATACATCAATCAAATCTGTAAAGGGTCTACTTTTATTTGTATACACACATAATAACATCAAAACTTTGTGCATTTATAAAATAAAGAAAACGTCTCGGATTCTGAATGTAACCATGGTTCCCTAGTAGGGAACAAGACACTGTGTCCTCTAGGGGGTCGCTATGGGGAACACCTCGTCATGACCCGTGTCTGAAGCATACATTGAAAAAAACACCAACGAGTTGGCGGGCGACAGCCTCTGGCGTCACTACCGCACGACTATAAACAGGCACCGGGAGAACACATCATTCACTTCTTTCGTCTGAAGCTTGCGTCGAAGCATGGCAGGGGAGCTAGAGGACGCAGTGTCTCGATTCCCTACTCAGAGAACCATGGTTACATTCGTAACCTGAGACGCCCCTTTCAAGGGAATTTCAAACAGAATACCCACGCCGCCATGCTGAGGGGAGTGCAGGCCAGAATCATGGCAAACACTAAGTACCAACTCTACCATTTCCATGGAGTTGCCCCTGGGATGTTTAGGCGGCTGTCTGTGACAGTACCCCTTATGGCCAAAGGCCTAAGCTACATACCCAACTTAATTGTTAGGGCCTCGGCCCGGGTAGAACTGAAGGCTTGGAATCAGGAAAGATTCCTTTAAAAGGGATCTGCTAAGAACCTAGCATTTTTATACTAAGTCTTGCCTGTCACACAGGGGCTACCGCTTGCTTGCCAAAAGCTTGCTGAAGGAGCTGTCACAACAGATCTCCAGTAGCAACACCCTGTTCAGATAGGTATCCGAGGATACATGGGTGGAGTGGCCCAAGATGAACGGGCTTTTACCAACTCAAGAAAGGGCACGCGAAGCAACCAAGAAAGCCCTCACCATATAGGATTTTAGAAAGAACGCAGAATACTAGCGTGCGAACTTACCACAGTGTGGATTTCAGAAAGTGTGCAAAGGAAGCACGTGCACACTTACCATAACATGGATTTTCAAATACTGTTCTAAGGGAGGGGCTCTCGTGGCACTCTGATAGAGCAGCTCATAGATGGTAATGGTGCATCTCAAAACAGTATGTTTGAGAGTCATCAACTCGATCTGTGGAAATAATGCTGGAGTGCTCTGGGGAAAAACAGCTTAACTCAGTCTCATATGAGAGGAGAACTCGAATTCCAGAGTAGCGGCTCATAGGTGACCCTTCTGGGAAAGGGGAGCGACTGCTAAACTACCACGAGAATCGCCCAAATAGCCCCTCATGTTGAGGGAAGCGATGCTTGAAGTGTATAAACAAATACACACTGGCTGAATGGAGCCCAAGGAACCAAGGTCTAATCATCTCAAGAAGGGAAGCAGTGAGGGCGCCAGAAACCCTTACCATACAGGATTTCAGAAAGTGTGCAGAGTCTTGTGTGCACACTTACCACTACATGGATTTTTTAGAAAGTCATGCGAAAGTGTTCACGTGCACACTGACCACCATGTGGTTTTTCAGAAAGTACACAGAGCTTAGCGTGTGTACCTAAAGGTTCCCAAGCATCGCAGAGGCGGCTGTGAACCGCCGCGGGAGAGGCAAGCTCAAATTTTGCAAACCTCTAACGAGGGGGAGCATCACATGAGGCAGCATATACAAGAAGACTTCTGTAACTGCCATCTTCACTTCCCCGCTGGATGCGACAGCACAGCTAAGCCGCCAGGAGACCCCTCAGGGTGACCTGGTCGGACATCCATGAAATTCCCTGCAGTGCTGTGCCAGGCCTAATGATCAAGGAGGCTCCCCGCGAGAAACCTGTGATCTCAGCCGCCCCTAATACCGGAACATGAAGCCGGATGGCTGGTGCTGACAGTGTTTAGTAAACACTGTAACTGAGCACTGCAAAGGAAACTGACAGAGTTTATTAGTAGACACATAACCACCAGCAATTTACACACAAGTATATATACAGAAAGGGTTATTTTTATACTCTCACCCTCCTGCTGGAGCCCTGCTCAAGGGGTGCCTCCTTTTAGTCCTGACCATCAGTTAGGTGGCTGCTAAGAACATAGAACCAGCCAAAAACATTATAGGTCCAGCATAGGAGACTGTTATGTGAGAGGTTTCCACCTAACATCGGTCAGGTGGAGAGCTGGTGGTTACAGGGGAATTAGGAGGGGAAGGATAAAAGCAGAAGTTAAATATCCCTAAAGGGAACGAGTAGATACCTCGGTATCGCTCTTGATTCAGACGAGAACGCTGCCTCGTCTGGATCACATTCCTTAGGTTCTGCTTACCTCCTTGTTACCCACGAATCCTCTTACCCCTGCCCGCAGGTGGGGGAGGAGTGCGAGTCGTGACACTAGCCTTCTGCTATTTCTTCTCCTACTTTTTTTTTCTCAAATATGGCCACTTTTAGAGAGAGAGAGAGAGAGAAAGAGAGATATGTGTAAATTGTCTCTGTCTGTGTCTCTCTCTACAAACAATGAAGCTGAGTTTAGTTACTTAAAAAACAGTGATTTTAACCCCCTTGTTGCTGAGAAATATAATGTAGGGATTCAGTATCGATTAATAAAAGTTGCATGGAAGTGCTGATAAGTTTATGAGCTTCTGAATATTTCTTTTTTTGAACAGCTAGCGATTTCAGATCTCTGTAATGCGAGTGGTGTGTGTGTGTGCATGCGCATCAGTTAATGCATCAGAATGCATTGGGGGGGGGGGGGCGGGGGGGGGGGTATTTGGCACAGTGGTTAACCAGAAAAATTAAAAAATGCCCGCCGTCATGCCAAAAGGTTGCCGACCCCTGGTCTAAACAAAAGAGCAGAAAGGCTTATTGAAAAATGCAAATTCATTCTCTGTCAGCAGGTGGCGCCAGATCCCCGTAACTGCAGAAAACAAAGCAGCGCAGCACCGGACTCTAAAACTTGCAGCGCTCATTTAATCAATTAAATTGCTGGCAACTGGAAAACCTAGAATTTGTTGTCGTGATTATTCATATAATGTGGTTTGGCCCATACGAATTACAGGAGTTTTACCGGAAGCGGATATAGCAAACAAATAAAATAAGCCCAGTTGGATTTTTTTTTTTTTTTTTTTTTTTTTAAATACAGGAGAAATATGGGAAAATATTAAACGGGATGACAGCAGGATAGAATGGCAAAATAAGGGAGAATCCCAGGAAAAACGGGAGGGTTGACATATATGGATTCAACTCGTCAGCTCATTATTAGTAGAGACTTTAAGACCTGAAGTGGGTCAGAATAGGTAAAGAGTTGTGAGAAAATGTGGTGTGTGTCAGATTTATGTCACATTCAGCAGCGGCAGCAGCTCTTAAAGCAGCCAAAATAGAGTGGTGGAACTATGACGTCACTTTTTAGGAAAAAACCCGAAAGCGGGTTAGCACTTCCGGTTCCATAGTCCATGGTTCCATAGGATTTTTGAATGAGAGTTTGATTAAATCCTGCAAAATAAGGTCCGTGGTTCACACAAGCTCAAGATACTTTCCGCGTTTTATTCTACGACATAAAACATACCAGTTATACCCCATTCGCGATTTTTTTTAAACTGTTACATTTCTTAAAAAAAGACGGTTGCTAAAAAGTTGCTAAATGGGACTATAGGCGCTGTCAGAGATACAAGTCTGAGGAGGGAAGATGCTCATTGTATGGCTTTCTTACTGATGTTGTTGTTAAACAATTTTTTTTGTTTTTTTGCTTTGCCTGAAATGCAACCACAAGTGTTTGGATGGAAGATGCTTGCTTAATCTCTTGTTTCCTACAGACGTGTTGTTAAACAAGCCACGTTAAAAATTAAATGTTCACGGCCACATGAAGCTGTTCTAGAAGCAAGGATAAAATAACATTGTGTACCCACCCTAAGAAAATGATAGGCTAGCTGAAATGTGGTACTTTATTCACAAAAATAAGTTTAATCTTACCATATCCAAAAACTTGCTCACTATGCTGTTATTTAATAGATTAGATGCAGTAGAATTTTACTGAAGCAGTGTGAGACACGTTTTTAATCAAAATATTCATATCAATCAAGGATTTATTGACTGTTCGCCTTATTTTGAAATGTACAGAAATACATGCTTTCATATGTCCTTTAGTTATGATTGTTTCATTTATTTACTATACAATTTATTACTAATGTCTCATTTCAGTTTTAGTTTGGCTCTAGTTTTGTATTTATTCCAGTTTATATGAAACAGTTAAGTTAGTGTTGATTAAATTTTATTTTTGTGGTGGATTATTTCTTTAATGAATAATGACTAAATTTTCATTTTGCGATGGAGAAGCGTGGTGGTGGTGTCGTTGAAGGCAGTGACCATGGTGGTGTAGTTCGTTTATAACTTAAAAGTTTAGCTTTTAAGTTCTGGCGCTTTCATGTAGGCTTTAAAATTATATTATTTTGTGAAGATTATCTTGATGGACAAACGCAGCGTAAGCTTCATGAACTATGGTTGAACACAGCTTTGTTTTTTTTTTTTTTATTTTTTTTTGTGTGATAATCCAAAAGCCTATGGAAAAATACTATTGGCTTTTTGTCGAGGGAACCAGTGTGATGCTAACAGCCGATCAGCCTACAAAGTGACATCATAGTTCCCCCACTCTATAACCTATTAACCCAGCTGCTGTGATGTCTGTTAAAAAAATAAAAAATAAAAAAGGGAAACAAGAAGAAATCAATACCTTTTGTAGCTTTAAGGATTCATCTATGTTTATTTTAAAATTTGAAGGAACAGCTAGCTAAATATAACATTTATTATAATGGGTTTATGTAATGATTGTTTTCGGTTATATTAAATTATTTGTTTTAAATTAGTTATTTTGTTTTCCAGCATTTTTGTGTATTTGAACCCTTTCCAAAAATGACTGTATGATTTTTATTAAATTATTTGTTTTAAATTAGTTCACCTGAGGGACTCAGATGCAACTAATACAGAAGATTCAAACACTCATTGATGCTCCAGAAGAAAAAAAAATGCATTAAGAGCGGGGTGTGAAAACATTTTGAATTTGAAAAGTAGTGTAAATGTAACTTATTTTCTTCTGGGAAACATGTAACTATCTTCTGTAGACTCCAAAGGGCAGTACTAAATGAAAAAATATATGATATTTAGGCAAAATAAGAAAAATGTACCGCCTCCATTCTGTTCAAAAGTACAGTCATTGTTGGAAAGGATTCAAATTCACAAAATACTGGAAAACCAAAGAATTTGTGGGACCTGAAGGATTTTTCTGTAGAACGGCAGGCAGTTTAACTGTTCAGGACAAACAAGGAACACATGAAGAACTATCACTTTACGAAAAAACACACCTGTGGATCATTCAGGGAACAACACAGTATTAAGAATCAAGTGGATGTAAACTTTTGAACGGGGCCATTTTTATAAATTCAACCATTATTTTCTCTTGTGGACTATATGTAAACATTTTATGTGAAATATCTTATTCAGGTCATTACTAAATAAACAATAACATGCATTTTGTATGATTCCTCTTATTTTGGTAAAATAATTAACATTTTGCAGATTCTGAATGAGGAATGTAAACTTTTGACCTCAACTGTAGTTGTATTAAACATTACACATGTGAACATATATTTAGACAAACTGATAAAGACAGCAAACCCACTGAAGTCTTACTAAATTAACTTATCAAACATGGGTATGCACATTTAACCAGGAGTGTTAAAATTTGAAGATTGCTTTGTAAAAATGTAACTATTTCTCAAGGCAAGACAGAAGCTATACATCTCAACCAGCATATACCTTGAATATGTGCATAACTGATAATGCTGCACAAATGTAGCATAAATGTGTTTACACAGGAATATGATATTATTGTTTTAAAGATGAAATTATGAAATGCAAAAAAAAAAATTAATAAATAATAACATTAATTAGTGTTCAATATACACTATATCACACATTTAGAATTTGTGACAGAGTTTTGCCTTGAGGGTAATGGAAGTTTTTTTTTTTCCAAATGTTTCGTCTTTGAGCACATTGTGCACATCAGTCTAAAATGTTGTAAACTAAGGCATTGAGTACTTTGGCTGTTCATACTTTAGATACAATATAAACAGCAAAACTCAGAAAGTAGCCACAAGTGTGCAAATGTTACCTGAGCAGATGACTCCAGCATCTTTAGCATGATCACAGTAACTTTGGTCCCATCCTCCTGATACACAGTCCTTCAGTGCGGATTCTGGACCAAAACATCTGACAAAATTCATCCAGATTGGTCCTGATCCTTGTCCAAAGTATGCATTACCCAAAACATCTACAGGTTCTCCACAGTCCAGCTCTCTACACACCACTGCAGCATCAGCCAAATCCCAGGCAACATCACACACTGTTCCCCACTGACCTCTATGATGAACCTCCACTCTCCCAGCACAGCGACTGTGACCACCAACCAGCCTCACATTCACACGGTCTAATATTTTAAACAAATGAGAGAGAGAAAGAGAGGCATATTGTGAATTAATAATAATATTGTCATCTGAAACGCTACATTTTAATCAAACATATTGAAGATTTTTTTTTTTTTTAAATCCCACAATATTCTGACCAATTCCAGAAAGTAACATTTCGTCATCCCTCTCTCTATTGTTGTTGTTGTTTTAAATTTGTGTACTTACCAGCTGTGATGAGTATTTTAACTGAAGACAGTAAAATGAGTGTCAGGCATCTTCCCATCATCCTCAGCATGATTAACTCAACATCCAGAACAAGCTTCTCCGCTCTGATGATACAGAAGCACAGGCATCCTCTTAATGAGAGAGAAAGAGGCCCAACATCCTCCAATCACACTCGCTATTACCTTATTAGACACAACAGAGGAAATCATCAAACAACTTCAGTGACAAATCAGAGGACGCTTTTATGATTTTCTCCATATATATCAAAACTGTCAGTGCTGATGAACTCCTCCTCCACGCATATCAAGACCTCAGTGAGGGGAGGCACACACACACACGTTTCTGATTTACAGAAGACAGGAAACTCTCCAGTTTATTTACAGCATCAAAGCCAAACACCTGCAGAGATGACATAAAAGCACTGATAACTAACTGAAAATGTCCAAAATTAGTGTACATATATCATACTCAACTCTATAAAATTGTAAAATGACATAAAATGACATTTGAGTGAATAAATGCTTATCTTTGTATAAGGCTTAATAGACTATGAGGGAAATTTAGTGAAACCTTAACATCTGTCAAAATAATTCCTGTAACTAATGTAAAATTTAATTCCATAAAATGCTTTTTTTTTCAGATGGCCCACAAATATCATAATTGCCATTCAATGGTGATCACGTTCTTCACTTTGTGACCAGAGAGAGTCAAGTGTGCAACTGATATGACACAGAGCTCTAGAGTGCGACCAATTTGCTCACACATGCGACCTAATTTCTTAGTGGTGTGACTAAAAAAAAAACCGAGGTCGCACTGGTGCTTACTCTAGCCGCTCTAGGAGAAAAAAAAAAGTCTCAGCGACTCTGAAAGTCTCCCCTGTGGTTCAACAACAAACACTAGAGCCCTGAATTTCAGCCCGAGCCCCGACAGACCTCCGACTTTTTACGCCCCTCGAGCCGGGCTTCGGGATAATTTTCACAACATAGTTCAGACGCAGGCCGGGCCTCCCCGCCTGTTTTTAGACTTCTCTATACATTTATACTTTAGACCTCTCCTTAATTTTGTTTTAGACATCCATCAATTAGTAATGAAACATGCCGCTTCTGCCAGCTCTGGTGGAAACAACACGAGACCGTGCTACCGCACTGTCAAGAGCAGCTCGAGGCACCAGCGCAGCTGAACAGTTTTGCATTCAAATACACACAATAGGTACCAAGCTTGCCGCAAAGCACCTGCAAACACAATAGGCTCAAGTAATTAACATGATAGTAAGGAGATATTTGAATTATTTACTAATAAACTAGTGTTTTCTGAGTCTGTGTCGCAAGGATGAAGTTGCTGATCCTGACTCACTATCTCCCTCTTTAGACGCCACTTTATAGAGAAGTGCGCCTTTACGGATTAAGGTTATAATGAAAGAGTTTTTTGTTTTCAATTTGTTTTATTTCGTTTAAGTAATCATTTAAAGTTTTCTATAGAAATATTTATCATGTCTGTGAGGCATGTTTTCACTGAGTTTCGTTAGGGCTGTGCGTTAGGGCTAAAAGCGATTAATCCAATCCAATCAGAATGCAGCGCACCTAAGTGGAGCCGGCGAGAACAGAACAGACTGGGCATATGCCTAACTCCAGGTTTACACTCTGTCTGTGATGGATATTTTTTCCAAGCCCATGTTAATGGATCAGAACGTGCTCGCGGTAAAAGATGTGAACAGAAAACGTTAAAAAATCGAAAGGTGCGAAAAGAATGAATATCTAGCGCATGAGAGTAAAGGTTAAAAAATCGAAAGGTGCGAAAAGAAGAGTGAGAGGAGATATGATTTAATATTGGCGCCGCACTCTCTCCGGATGAGAAAGCAGCGTGTATCTGAGCACGGCGTGTCTGGTTTTGTGACAAAGCAAAAGGAAATCTGCGTGTGAGCGGAGAGATTCCCCGGTCGCAAATTATTTTAATGTGCTTTCGCGTTACAATAACGTGCTCTCGCTGCTTCTGAACCGAACACACATACTGTATACGCACTGCAAACGGAGTACATGTGAACCTTGGGCAATAAATATATTTCAGCATCAGCACCTGAGGCACCGCTACAATGAGCTCTATGACCAATGCATGGCAAAAAAAAAAAAAAAAAAAAAAAAAAAAAAAAGAAGCCCTGGACACGTTTTTTTTTGCCATATGTCTAGACATTTTGTTTGACATCTTTACTTAGTGATTATTTTGACTTATGTCTGTTCTAGAGGCATGTTACAACTTTTTGATAAAGCTCTCATTGGTTTTCTTTTGGAAATAGGTTTCAAATTTATACTGAAAATCGTGATTAAAATCAAAATCGCAAAATCGTGATAGGTTTTTTTTGTCCATATCGCACAGCCCTAGTTTCGGTTCATTTGTGCACTCCTGTTAAAGAGGAATAACTGAGAGGATTGATTCCTCTTGGGGTTCTTCTTCCACCAAAGCCGAAACATTAAGTGCAGGAAAAAACTCCTCCTTTATCATCTCCTCTTCCTCGTTCAAATCCTCATCTCTTAATTTTCGACGTTGATTTTAGAGGAATGAGTGTTAGGAATATAATTTATTAATTTGTTCCATTACGTGGTTTCATGAATCTGACGGACTTAATTCCTGTCAGATTACACATTTCCTCAGGGCTTTTCCACTCATCATAATTTTTTTTGTGCATCCAGCTATTGCCATTACTTTCTGAAGGCTTCTTGAATTAAGCACCTTTACTTAAAGTAAGGGATTATTAAAAAGAGGCTCATTGTTTATCCAGGACTCAGATACAAGCAGGTCTCTGTTCACTTGAAAAATTAAAATCCATGTTCTCAGCATAGTTTTATAAAAAGCAGATGTTTCTTTTAAATCCATTTCTATTAAATTAATTAAAAACAAATGTAAATCATATTCAAAAACAGGGTTTTATCACATTCCCATTTACATCTTTCAAATGCAACATCAGTTTTTTAATTAAAAAAAAAGAAGAAACTTGGTGCATCCATTTCTCTCAAAATGCAAAGCTGAGCTCTAATTAAAAGCACTCTTAGCTTTTTTTCGCGTGAAATAATGAGGCTAGTAAAAGCTTTTTTTTTTTCTTTTGCAGCTTCCCAACGGTCACAACATCTCAACACTTAACTCTCCTTCAATCTGCTTTATCTCTTTTCTAGTTCAAAAAACATTTTTTGATCCTACCATTTTGTATTATATATATAATTTTGACAAAATATTCTAATTTGTGCTTTTCCTACATCCCACCACTGAACAATATCATCATAATTATTTTTTGTTTTTTTTCCACTCACACCAAAAATACATAAACTTTTTCACAAAATAACCTAATCTTGTAACGATTTCCATGCTAAAAATGCCAATAATAGCTATGACTTTGGTGACTTTCTTACATTTATTTCAATTATACATGATGATCAGAGAACCCATTTGGACAAATAGTAGATTTTAAAATTCTATTACTTTTATCCTTATTAATATAAAACCTGTCTAACCTAGCAGTACTAATATGATCATGAGAAACCTTTACCCATGTATACTGTTTAACTGCTGGGAATTGTAGTCTCCATACAGTACATCAATTAAATTAGAATAATTAATAACATTATCTAAAAATTTGGCAGAAGAGGGATGAGGTTCTTCTCCATTTCTATCTAAAGTAAAACTGACTGTACAATTCCAGTCACCCCCCAAAATCAGCCATACATTTTTTTTCTAAAATTTTGTTTGAAAAGACTTGTTTAACTTTTTAAAAGTTTGTATCCTCTCTGCGCCAGTATTTGGTGCATAAATATTAATAAAAAACAAAAGTAGAGCCATTTATAACGGTTTGAACAGGCCAAAATTCTACCTCTTTCTATTTCTATTCACAGACACAGTGGTTATATTAATCATCTTTGAAAATAAAATAGCAACTCCTCCACTAACATGTGTACCATGACTCACAAATAAATCACTTCTCCACCCCATTTTCCATTCCACTTCATTCTTTACATCACTAGTATGCATCTCCTGTACAAATGTTACCTCAATACTCTTTCTTTGTATGTATTCATTTTAAACTTATGCTCTTTTCCAGCTTCTCTACCCCATTAATGTTAATGGAACCTATTCTAAAGCTCTCCATGAAAGAAGTCAGAAAAAGAAAAACTAAAGAGGACAAGGAGCCAAAAAAGGAACAAAATAGTAAAAGTGATTTCTACATTTGAATAAACTACAAGGAGTTTTCAAGAACTTTTTATTTTCTCAAGTTTGTTACCATTTTTTTCAAACGGAATCTTTTCCTTCTACTTAACTCTTCGTAACTGAAGCCAAAAACTTTTTCACATCAAGAAAAAATTCTTTAACTTTAACTTTTCTTCCAAAGGTTTCATCAAGGAAATCGTTAATCACATTACAGTAACTGATCTTCATCATAATGGAGGGGAAAGGTCTGAGGCATCTTCAGACTTCAGTCACATCAGTGCTTTCAGAGAGCTGAGACAAAGATATATTATCGATTTGATTCTCAAAAGTGAGAATATTATCAGGACTCTCAAAATGAGATCACTTGTTCCTGCCTCTTCACAATCCATCCTTTTGTTTTCTCCATCACTTATTTCCAGACATGGGGACTTGTTACTTGGTGTTATCGATTTGATTAAATGTCATCTCAAGTCACTATTTTTTATGACTTGTGACTTGACTTTGACCAAAATAAAAAATACTTGAGACTTATTTCTGACTCTGGAAGTTAAAGTTCGGACTTGACTTGACTTGGAGACACGCATTGACTTGAATTGACTTGAGTGTTAATCACATCATGTTTTCTTAGTTTGAATATAAAATATATAAATTTATTTTAAAAATAAGGTTGATAACTGAACTGGTTTATAGCCGAGAGAAATGAGCTGCCAGCGGTTATCATGTCCTGGATCCGGCTACACTATCATCAGTCATGCCCTCTCGTACTTTACGCCATACCTGCGCCCACTTAGATCAGATATCCACATCCACATCAACATGTCAGCCGGAGGGGTACCGAGGGGTCATCAGCTTTGGCTTTTCAAGAATTTTTTTTGCAAGATGGCAAAAGAAGAACAAAGCGCTTTTACAAGATTAGCGCAACATACAAATCTCTCGGTTACGTCAGAGACAACCTCCAATTTCGGCCCGGCCATCTGAAGAACCATTCTGCCCGCAGTAAGTGCTTGTCAATTTGTTAATGTTATAGTTCCAAGGTTGGTAGTTAGCTAAATGGTAATTGAAGCTAAAGTAGCCATTAAAAGGTTGTATCAAGCGATTTCAGGCCCATTAAAAAAGGCTCAAAACATAAATGATCCACATTCATCTAATTCTAATCAATCAGCACGATCCGCTTCTTGGTACCGTCAAAAAGCGGCGTTTCTTGCAGGGGAGCGCATAGAGGCGGGCTAAAGCCCGAATGTTTTTATAGTAAAGCCCCAAATATTTTGTTACCTTGTCTTTCTCATAGAGCAAAACAATTCAGTCAGAAAAAACAAATGTGAATAAGACTACAGCTACCACGATTACCTAATCATGAAAAGTGCATATTACAGTTTTTTATATATATATTTTCCCTTTGCATTTAAGTTACTCACGCTTGATGCTTTTGCAGCGTTGAGCATTGTAATAATCACAGACATGTCTGTTGAGGCGCAATGTAATCAGAGGACGTGCAAATAAGTCGCTATGCTGAAAGATGTGTTTTGCTGCGAGCTCACCGAGTTCTAAACTTTCACAAACCTGTCATTATTATTGGCAATAAACTTAAGATGCACAAATAAGAGATTCACTGCAAATATTTGACATTCTTGATGCTGCTCTGATGAACTCCATTAGGACTATGCACCGCTCTGTTTGTTGTTAGGAAGACTAAAAGTTCAGCGGTCTAGCTCATCATTGTCAAAATGATTAAAGAAGTGAACGAATGCCTGGTAAAATGTAAGTATATAAACATTTAACATTTTTATTTATTTATTACATTTTGCCTTATTGAATTGAAAATATGCGATAATGTCCTTTATTCATTTAGAGACAATGCATGCATAATTAAAAATAAAATATTAGCTGCTAATAGTTAAAATTATTTCACTAATACTAATTCGCCTTTCTTGCGATAATGTCTTTATTCCATTAAATGCTTTTTATAATTAATAATTATCCTTTAAAAATAAAATAAACTATCTCAAATCTTATATTTTTAAGTTTCAATACCTTGTAAAAGAGGTAATGACTTATGGATATACTCTGAGTGTGTGTGTGTGTGTGTGAGAGAGAGAGAGAGAGTGTGTGTGTGAGAGAGGGAGAGAGAGTGAGTGTGTGTGAGAGAGTGGAGTGAGAGGAGTGTGCAAGTGAGAGTGAGAGAGTGAGTGTGTGTGTGTGTGTGAGAGAGAGAGTGAGTGTGTGTGAGAGAGAGAGAGTGTGTGTGTGTGTGAGAGTGTGTGTGTGTGAGAGAGAGTGAGAGAGAGAAATGACTTATGGATATACTCTGAGTGTGTGTGAGAGGAGAAATGTAACAAAATTTAATGTTGTATGTAAACTGTGTTTGAGAGAGAGAGGGAGGTGTTCAGAGAGGAGTCTGTTGGATGTTAAGCTGTTATTTGTTTTATGGGCTCAATGTTGAAAATTTAATTTAAATTTAATTTAAAAACATTTCAAACACTGTTGGCAGAAGTGAAAAATAAATAATTTTATGAAGTTACAATTTTGTTTGATTCCCATGATGTATTTTACTGAACATGAGTATTTACAATGCAAATCCAAATTATTTTAATTTACTGATAGTTACTTATATCTTGTCTTTTCACTTTATTAAGATCAGATTCTGCAGGTAAAATTACAATAATAAGGTGACTTGACTTGGACTTGACTTGACCTACTACAGGACTTGACTTGACAAGACTTGACATAGCTTGTGACTTGACTTGACTTGCCCAAGAAAAAAATACTTGGGACTTACTTGAGACTTGAAGGTTAAGACTTGAGACTTACTTGAGACTTGCACATGTGTGACTTGGTCCCATCTCTGCTTATTTCTTTTCCCTTTTTTCCCTAATTTCTTTTCACTCGCTTCCTTTTGACCTACATCTTCAGTAGATTCACTTTGTTCGTGAGTAACGTTACTCCTTTTATTATTTGCACTCTGCTCCTTGTCAGTTCCATTTTCTAACTCTATTTGTTTACTTTTATATCTGCATTCTCTGCTTCATCAACGACCGCATGTTCATGTTCACCTTCATTTGTTTTGTTGGTAATTCCTTCTGTTTGTGTTTTATGCGGGCATTCCATGTTTTATGTCTAAAATTACTGCACTCAAACCATTTCAAATGATTGGTAGTCGCGTAGATCATATTTGATTTATCTTCATGTTTAACCCGGAACGAGATATCTAGCGTGATTCTAAAACAATAAACAACTGCCGCCTAAAAAGACAACACGTGTTTTAGGGCTTCATTTTTACACCCGAGTGGAATTACTGTCATTCCACTTAACGTACTATTTTCCCAAACATCTGCAGTTCATTTTCAATGCATGCTTTAGGTACATATGGGGGACAATTAGAAATGTTCACCCTTGTCGACTGCGATACCAACGGAGAAACAAAAACAAATGCTCCACTTACCAAACTCCGTTCACGATGAGTTTACTAACAAAACTTTGATCCTTCAGAAAAACCACCACGGCCTTGTTAATTTTGGATGCGGATACAATATTTTCAAATCCTATTTGTTCTCCAATCGCCACGAGCATGTCCTCGACCAAATCGCCCCGGCGTCAGGCACGCACCTGACTCCGTGGCGGAGTGACAGAGAGGAAACCTCCATCCCAGTCCTCCGCCACGAGGCCAAAAAAAAAAAAAAAAAAACTCCTACCAGGCGACTATTACTCCTCAAAAAAATTCTAAAATATTTAAATTTAACCCTATAACTATAGCCTACATAAGCATTTAGAAAGAAAAACAAAACATAGTTAGTGAGGAGTATTATCAAAAAAAATACTCTTATCAGTAGTAAGAGGAGATTATCTAAACTAACTGCATGCACAGGATGGAGAGAGGCGCGAGAGAGAGACATTAGGTTCCTATTGCTTAGAAAGATACAAGCACAGCTCTGCCTCAGTGAGCCGGGTGATTTGACACTGTCATTCATGGGTGTAAGCCTACAAACAGAGAAGGCCTGAGTTCATGCCACCAAAATTTTTTGTGTGGAAAAATAATAATAAGTGCTCTGGCCTTTGGCAAGCACCACTATTAAAGGGTTAAATATTGACATTTTACCAGAACATATCAGTCCCACACTGTTTTCATGAGAGCACTGTATGTTATGTTGGACACAGTTGAATCTGAGATTCATTTCCTCTGCACTGAATCTCTTGTGTCCACATCTGAGTGTCTCCTTTGTCAAAAGCAGCTGCTCCCAGCACCTATACGGAGCCCCACAGTCCAGCTCTCTACACACAACCTCTGCATCCTGCTGGTCAAAGACAGTGTCACACACTGACATCCACGTCTGATAATAATGATTCGTTGTTGATGAGTTGCTCTGAAAAGAAATTACATCAAATAATTTTACATTTCATATCTGATGTCTGAATGGATGAAAGTCTGATAGGTGATGCATTAACAGGGTGATGTATGCGGCAACTCACCTGAGCATCTTCCTCATGATCACAGTCACTATCACCCCATCCTCCTGAACTACAGTTGCTTCAGTGTTGACTCTGATCTGCTAACAACACGGCCCCAATCATCTGGTCCAGATTGGTCCTGATCTCTTTTTCCAAAATGAGCATCACCCAGAGCTTTGTACAGCTTCTCCACATTCAAGCTCTCTACACACCACTGCCAGCATCATCAGTATCCCAGTCATCATCACACACCGTTCCTCACTGTCCATCATGAGAAGACCCTCCACTCGACCAGCACTGAGGGCGACTGTTATCACTGACCAACCTGCGACTGTTATTACGTGAAGGAGAGAGATTTAGCCAGTAGAAACAGACTATAATCTTCTGTAGAATTATATTGCAAAGTTGAAGAACACATATGAAAGACTTAAGTAATTTTTGCAGTCTTATGCAAAAACCTCAATATCTGTCTGAGATTTTTTGTTTTTTAAACAAGCATAAATTTCATTGTTCTATTTAGTTGATATTTGTCATTTTTTATTATTTGGGTTTCGTATAGCTGACTAACAACCTTTTATTTACTATTAAAGTGAAATTACTGAACCTTAACATATGGGAGCCTAAAAAAATTGCTCATTTAAAAGAAAAAATGTCAGAAAAATCTCAGATTGAGTTTTTATTTTTTATTTATTTATTTATTTATTTGCATCTGAAGCCTTCATATATTCATATGATACAGAGAACACATTACACACAAATATAAATATATTATTCTTATCTGGAAAACTAAAGCTGGAGCACAAGCTGAGTGTCAAAGATAAATCATCTTGTCATTACACTGGTTGTCTGCACAGATGTGGTTATAGTGATTATAGAGGAGAGTAAAACGAGTGTCAGACATCCCTCAATCTTCTTCTGCTTGTCAAACCGTGTGTTTGATTCAGACTTAAAGCAGATTGATATATTCAGCATCAAAGCCTGAACCTGAACACAGCAGATACAAGCTCTGATCACTGACTGCTCACTTACTGAAATCTCATTGCACTCACAAATTGTTGATATTTGCTATAAATATATAAATTACAAACTGAACATTTTAGTGTTATTTTTTTGGACAACTGAACATAATTGTAAGTGCATTTTAATAACACTGCTCTGATGTTCTAACAAGAACACAATGAACATTATGTTAATACATTATAAAATGAACTGGACCGAATGTGTTCAACTATTCAGGGCTATTCAGATAAGATTTGTAAATATGCAATGGCATTTGTTCCAAAGATAATAATTTGGCACTATATCAAAGACATTTGCAACTGTAGATGTTTGTTTAACACTGTAATATGTAATGCATCCAGCAGATGGCAGCAAAACACTTTTTATTATAAAGAACAGCAGACAAGAGTCTAGTCCTTATGTCTCCACATGAGGGAGCTTCATATTGATGAACTTTTTGTGACAGAAAAAAAACATAATAATAATAAAGACATTTCTAGAAAATGTTCATTTATTTGTTCAAAGCTACATTACAACTACGAATCTAATTTATTTAATGTAGAGTTCATTTCACAGCACATTCATTTTACTTTATGTCTTCTGCTATAATGTATTCTAATACAAAATGTTGTAAATACACTGTAGCAGTGAGAGTGATATTTCTGATATTTTCATTCAGTTTTATAATAATAGCCTTTAACGCAGTGTTACCAGACCTTCCCGTTCTCCATGTTCTGTCTCCAGATGAAACTGTCCCTGATTTTCAACATGTTCAAAACAGCTGCAAATACAAAAAGCCTGACCAATATAACCTGCTGGCCAGATGTGGATTTGACATTTTAGGGGCTCTAAGCAATGTGAAAACCAGCCCCCCTCAGTACAAATCACGTTCTTGGGGGGTCCCATCCCACACACTTGTGAGGTGGTTAAAATTAAAACCACTACTTCTGCTGGTTACCTGAGAAATCATGTAATGATTATTTTCTTAATCATTTAGCTTACATGTCAAAATGCAGTAAGGCATGAGTGGCTGATAAGCTATTTGTGTTAACGCAGTTTAAGTGGCCAGTGAGTGTATACTGTATTAACATTAGAGATAACAAAATGGAAAAAAGAAACCTGCTGCTCCATAATGTTGTTCGTCATCAATGAAGAGGATCTCATAAACTTGTGTGCAGCTTTGAATAACTAAGTACTGCAGGTAAGGATAATTTCCAAACAAAAGAATACCAGAATGTAGAAGAACCTTACCTTGGTTTTATTTATGACTGCAGCACTTGTGTATTGACGAAATTGCTGTGACATCACACAACAGGCAGCTGTGCTTGTTTTATATTGATAGATATGACATGAGCTGCACTGGGATTCTAATATTCTGTTGTTAAGCATTGTCAAGTCATAATATATCGTTTATATTGTTATATTATTACATATGGTGTATAGAGAAAAAAAAATATTTTAAACCTGCAGTTTGTTGAATTTCACATATATTGCTACAATTCTACAGTAAAATGTAGAATTTAAAAGCAATATATAAGTAAAATATAAAAGCTCAGCAGACAAGTAATATGCATAATTTATTTATTGGTTTATAACACGCCTGATCACATAAGATAATAATAGTTGATACAGTTGATTTTAGTTGATTGTTATTTATTTTCTTTCTGTTGTGAAAGTTACTCAACGCAAGCATTATTTTATGACAGAGCATTTATCCACTCATGAACTCAGTACTTTCTGCAGCGAAGCTGAGGACTGTTACATCACTGATGGTCATTTGGGTTTATATTTAGGATGTTTTGATTGTCACTGTTTTTATGCTTTATAATGTAAGATCATATATTTGATTTCAGGGATCATGTAATCTCTTATTGAAATACAAAAATTTTTAATTTTTAAAAAAAAAAATTTATTGCTATTAATAAGGCCAAATATATATATAAAAACAGGAGATCTGACATATCAATGACTATATCACTCAAACTTTGTTCAGATGTGTTGAACCGAAGCAGTAGATGAGCTCATTGAGCCAAATGGCCCCATTCTTTGTTTGACTCCTCCTCCACATCATCATAATCTGTTATTAAAAACAAAATCTTAATATATTTATTCAATTACAGTATTTGACATGATTTAAGTCTAAGAACTGGGAAAAATATTACAAATATTCAAATCTAAATAAAGATGTTAATATAATGAGAACAAAAGGGTTATAGTAACTTACCCAACAGGTTTCTCACATCTTCACTGACACTCCTGACATCATCATACTCCTCCTGAACTCCCTCTGATCAAGAATGACATAAAAATATAATTTCAGTTTATGAAACACTTTATTACATTTGAAGGATCCCTTTTCCCTTCAGTGACTTGATTACACGGAGCGAATAATACTCATGTAAACATGCAAAGGGCGATAAAAAATGTAGTTCTGTGCATCTCACCTGTTACCCCTTGAGAGCTCAGTCTATTAATGATGACATCATCATAATTCTCTGGTGCGTCCACTACACATAAAAATATGAGTCAATTTAAATGTAAACCAAAAAACCCATTAAGGCAGTAATTGAAATATTACCTGTAATGATCTTGATTTCAAAGGAATATTATTATTATTATTATTATTATTATTATTATTATTATTATTTTAAATTGATAAAAAAGTAAATCACCTTTTTTGATATCAGAGTTCACTCCGCTTGTCATGACATCATCATAGCTCTCAGGTGTGTCTTCTACAAATTCACACATTCATCACAGAAAAAATTCATTACATTGAAAACAGATTTGAAATATCTGTCTTAAATGTACTGTAGTATTTTACTTTTAAAAGTATATATATTGCTGTTGTAGAGTAAGAGAGAGTGACACCTGTCTCACGCGATCGGTTTCAGTCCATCAGTGATGACATCATCATAGTATCCCGGGTGTGATTTCCTTCACCATCTCTTCTGCATCAACACACCAATAGTTTTGGATACAAAACCAAAATATGTTGTGTTGCTGCAGATCAAGAGACTTCATTAAACATCTGGTAATGAATCATGAACAATTAAAAGGTCACTGACCTTTTAGGCCACTTTCATTAGTAACATCATCATAATATGCAGTCTTGAACACTTTTGCTAAACAAAAGGAGAGCAGACTGTTAATATATAAGTAAACAGCAGTATTTAGATAATATTGGGTCATTAATCAAATATTTAATGGAATTTGTTGACTTCACTACTTATCTATTTATTTATTTAGGCAAATTCTTAAAAAAAGGATTTGAGTTGAATGTGGAGTGAATGTGTGTTTCATCTCTCTAACCTGAGAGAAGCTCATCAGCATCTTCATACCCAGAATGCAGTTCTTCAGAGATGAGACTCTCTGTGAAAGAAGAGCAGAGCAGTCAGAAACATGTTCATCATTATAAACAAACTGAATCCTCATTTCCTTTGCATCATAAAAAAGACAACACAGCACAAATATTATTTATTCGTTTGCTGGGCCTATTAGCAAACACACAAATGTATCCTCACATGAACCCATTCCTCACTGAAACACACACACACACACCTGCACCTACACTTAAAAATATATGAACACCTCCTTATGACAATCTAAAAATATTCACAGGAAGAGACTCTCTCTCTCTCTCTCTCTCTCTCTCCTCTCTCTCTCTCACACACACACACACACACACACATAAACATGTATCTGCAGCTCTGTGGTTTTCTTTCAGGAATTCTGTGGTTTGAAGCAGGAGGTTTAACCAGGACTAATAATAGATGAACATCAACTGTCAGACAGACTCTTATTAATGCTATTAAATGAGATTGATGGCTCATGTCTCACCCCTCTGAGTGAAGTGATTGTGTCTGTGCTGAATGTCCTCATAAACGGCCTCAGTCTTCGTCCTGTGTCTCCTCCTTAGAGAGAGCTGTGAGTGTAGACAGACAAACCTGCTGTCAGTTCACAACACCATGACTGATCACACACTGAATAAGACACAATATGACAGTCTCTGGATCTCTCCTACCTCTCCTCATCACTCTGTTCTGCTGAATCAGTATAAGCAGTGGCACTAAGAGCAGTAAGAGCACAACTCCCAGAACAATCACAAGCACTGCAGGGATGGAGAGAGACGCTGCTGGAGGAGTTTGTGTGGAGGAGAGACTGATGTTGAGTGCACTGGAGGAGAGAAGGAGAATTGTTGTGGCAGGAGTAGTGGACACTGACAAATTTGTCAAATCTGTCAAACACCAATTTTGTTTTACCAACAACTTACCTCACAATCTCTAAATCTGTAAAAGGAAGCGAGAAAGGGATTTAAGTCACATACAAGCAGAATATTGCAAAGTTGAGAAACATAAGATAAAAAAAAGTTAGTAAACAAACATTTATAGATAATTCAAGATGGATGAGATAATACTACGGATAATCCTGTCATCATTAAATTGTTAGACTGTAAAAGCCCAATTTTGTTTAATAAAATGTAATTGATAATTAATGAACTTGTGTCATAAGATACAGTTTCTAGATATTACAGGTGGCATCTATTCAATTTATAGTGATATGAGGCGATCATAGATAAAGTGGCTCATTTAAACATGTAATTTCACATCTTATTTTATAATTTGTACTTACCAGATGTGGTTATAGTGATTATGGAGGAGAGTAAAACGAGTGTCAGGTATCCCTCCATCTTCTTCTGCTCATCACACTGTGTTTTTGATTCTGTTAGCACAAGTTTCTCGTCTGCTCCTCAAACACACTGAAGAAACTGGCTCCTGTCAGCCCCTAAAGAGAGAGAGAGAGACTCACAGCTGCCAATGACTCTCACTGTTACCTTATTAGACACAACAGAGGAAATCATCCAAACACAATCAGTGACAAATCAGAAAGCAGCATTTTATTTTCTCCATATATATCAGTAAAGTGTGAGTGCTGATGAGCAGGACTCCTCCTCCAGCGTAAAGAGACATTTCATTGAGGACAGACTCGTGTCAGTCAGAAGTCAGTGTGGAGATAAAGTCACACTAAACTTAAAGCAGATTGATACAGAAACACTGCAGCTTATATTCAGCATCAAACCTGAACCTGAACACAGCAGATACAAGCTCTGATCACTGACTGCTCACTTCAGACACTTAACACTTTACTTCACACCCAAAAAAATGTTTGACAATTGTGATATATAAATTATAATAATCTGAACATTTTAAAGTTATGTTTTGGGACTACAGTTCTTCTGTATTTATATTTTCACTATAATCTTCTAACCAAGAGCTCTATAAACAGTATGTTAATACATTATAAAATGAACAGGACTCTTTGTGTACAACAAATAGAGGGCTATTCAGACAACATTTGCAAATAAATATTGGTTTCTATTCCAAAGATATATTCATTTGGCATTAAAGACATATGTAGCTGTAGATGTGTGTTTATTCATCCAGCAGATGGCAGCAAAAGTTATTGTAAAGAGGAGCAGACAAGAGTCTAGTCCTTGTGTCTCCAACATGAGGGAACTTTTACCTGGTAAACTTTTTTTGTGACAGAAAAAAAAAAAAACCTTTCTAGAGATTGCTACAAATCTAATTTCATTCATGTAGAGCTCATTTCACAGCACATTCTTTTAAATTTTTGTCTGCTGCTATAAAATATTCTACAACTCAGAGACAGAATAATGTAAATACATTGTAGCAGTGAGAGTGATATTTCTGGTATTTTTATTCAGTTGTATGATAATGGCATTTAAAGTAGGATTACCAGACCTCCCCGTTCTCCAGGAACAGTCTGGGTTTTTGGTGTTCTGACCCTAAATGGAGCTGTTCCTGTACAATGTTCCAGATTTTTCAGCACATTCAAAACAGCTGCAAAGTCTGACCACCAGAGCTGACTGGTCAGGGGTGGCTTTACCACTTTGTGGGCCCCAAGCAACGTCAAGACCCCAGGCTCCTTCTGTACAAATCACGTTCCAGGGGAGGGGGGTCCCACAGGGGCCCCACACACTTGTATGGTTTGGATGATGGTTAAAAATCCTACTGCTGCTGGTTACTAGAGGAATCATGTGATTATTTTCACTGAGAGTGAGCTGCAAGCTACATTTATTACTTGGTTACACGCTGCTTCTTTAGCCTTGAAGAACAAAGCCTGGGCATCTGTTAATAGCACTTCTTGCGCACTGTAGACTTACTTATCTAAAATCATTAAGGCATGAGTGGCTGATTAGATATTTGTGTTAACGAGCAATTTAAGTGGCCAGTGACTGTATACTGTATTAACATAGAGATAATTAAATGGGAAAAAGAAACCTGCACCTCCATAATGTTGTTTGTCATCAATGAAAATATCTTAAACTCAGTACTGCAGGTAAGGATAATTTACAAACAAAAGAATATCAAAAGTAGAAGGACATTAACTTGTGTATTGATGAAGCTGTATTACGTCACACAACAGGCATCTGTGCTTGTTTTATGTTGATAGATATGACATGAGCTGCACTGGGATTTTAATATTCTGTTTTTAAGCATTGTTAAGTCATAAAATATATTATATTGTTATATTATTATATTAGTAGATATGGTGTATAGAGAAGAAATATTTACAGGTAATTGAATTACACATATATAACACAGTACTACAGTAAAATGTAGAATATAAAAGTAGTTTATAAGTAAAATATAAAAGCCCAGCAGACAAGCAATATGCATAATTTATTTATTGGTTTATAACATGCCTGATCTCATAAGATAATAATTGTTGAAAAAGTTGATTTTAGTTGATTGTTGTTTCTTTTCTTTCTATTGTGAAAGTTACTTATTGTATCCAAAATAAATGCAAGCATTTTTTGCAGCATTATCCACTCAGAAACTCAGTACTTTCTGCAGTGAGCTGAGGACTGTTACATCACTGATGCTCATTTGGGTTTATATTTAGGATGTTTTGATTGTCACTGTGTTTGTGCTTTATAATGTAAGATCATACATTTGACTTCAGGCATCATGTAATTTCTTATTGACACAAAAACTTGTCTGAAATATTTTTATTGCTATTAATAAGGCCAATATATATATTATATATATATATATATATATATATATATATGATATCTATATATATATATATATATATATATATATATATATTTATATATATATAACAATATTGATAACTCAAACTTTGTTCCGAAGCAGTGGATGAGATCATTGAGCCAAATGGCCCCATTCTTTGTCTGACTCCTCCTCCACATCATCATAATCTGTTATGAAATACAAAATTTGCAAATATTTATCCAACGACAGTATTTGACATGATTTAAGTCTAAGAACTGGGAAAAAAATAAAATATATATAAAGATGTTAATATAATGACAACAAAAGGGTTATAGTAACTTACCCGACAGGTTTGTCACATCTTCACTCACACTCATGACATCATCATACTCCTCCTGAACTCTCTCTGATCAAGAATGACATAAAAATATCTCATATCAGTTTATAAAACACTATCACATTTGAAGGATCCCTTTTCCCTTCAGTGACTTGATTACACAGAACACATGTCTGATACTCATGTAAACATGAAAAATGTAGTTCTGTGCATCTCACCTGTTACCCCTTGAGAGCTCAGTCTATTAACGATGACATCATCATAATTCTCTGGTGCGTCCACTACACATAAAAAATTTAAATGTAAACCAAAAAACCCATTAAGGCAGTAATTAAAATATTACCTGTAATGATCTTCATTTTAAAGGATTATTATTATTATCATTATTATTATTTTAAATTGATAAAAAGTAAAACACCCTTTTTGATATCAGAGTTCTGTCCGCTCTTCATGACATCATCATAGCTTTCAGGTGTGTCTTCTACAAATTCACACATTCATCACAGAAAAATATTCATTACATTGAAAACAGATTTGAAATATCTGTCTTAAATGTACTGTAGTATTTAAATTTTAAAGCGTATATATGCTGTTGTAGAGTAAGAGAGTGACACCTGTCTCATGATCTGGTTTCAGTCCATCAGTGATGACATCATCATAGTATCCCGGTGTGATTTCCTTCACCATCTCTTCTGCATCAACACACAATATGTTTGGATACAAAACCAAAATATGTTCTTGCTGCAGATCAAAAGACTTCATTAAACATTTGGTAATGAATTGTGAACAATTAAAAAGGTCACTGACCTTTTAGGCCACTTTCATTAGTAACATCATCATAATATGCAGTCTTAAACTCTTTTGCTAAACAAAAGGAGAGCAGACTGTTAATATATAAGTACTCAGCAGTATTTAGATAATTTTGGGTCATTAATCAAATATGTAATAACATTTGTTTACTTCACTTGTTTATTTATTTAGGCAAATTTTTAAAAAAGGATTTGAGTTGAATGTGGAGTGAACATGTGCTTCATCTCTCGAACCTGAGAGAAGCTCATCAGCATCTTCATACCCAGAATGCAGTTCTTCAGAAATGACACTCCCTGTGAAAGAAGAGCAGAGCAGTCAGAAACATGTTCATCATTACAAACAGACTGAATCCTCATTTCCTTCACATCATAAATTAGACAAAACAGCACAAATATTATTTATTAGAATTTAAAAGTATTATAGGCAGAAATCCCTTTTTTAGGCCTATTAACAAACACACAAATGTATCCTCACATGAACCCATTCCTCACTGATTCCAGAAATAGACACACACCTGCACCTACATTTACAAATATATGAGCACCACCTTATGACAATCTAAAAATACTCACAGGAAGAGATACTCACTGACACACACACACACACACACACACACACACACACACACACACACACACACACACACACACACACACACACACACACACACAAACATGCACCTGCAGCTCTGTGGTTTTCTGTCAGGAATTCTGTGGTTTGAAGCAGGAGGTTTAACAGGACTAATAATAGATGAACATCAACTGTCTGACAGACTCTTATTAATGCTATTAAATGAGATAGATGGCCCATGTCTCACCCCTCTGAGTGAAGTGATTGTGTCTGTGCTGAATGTCCTCATAAACGGCCTCAGACATCGTCCTATGTCTCCTCTTAGAGAGAGCTGTGAGTGTAGACAGACAAACCTGCTGTCAGTTCACAACACATGACTGATCACACACTGAATAAGACACAATATGACAGTCTCTGGATCTCTCCTACCTCTCCTCATCACTCTGTTCTGCTGAATCAGTAAAAGCAGTGGCACTAAGAGCAGTAAGAGCACAACTCCCAGAACAATCACAAGCACTGGGGGGACGGAGAGAGACACTGCTGGAGGAGTTTGTGGAGGAGAGACTGATGTTGAGCGCACTGAAGGAGAAACTGGAGGAGAAACTGATGTTGTTGTGGCAGGAGTAGTGGACACTGACAAATCTGTCAAACAAACATATTCAAAATCATGCAAAACATTGATTTAAATATTATTAGCTCTAAACGCTTAAATGAATAATACTCCTCAGTATGTTGCTGTGACCTGCACAGGTGAGTCCAGCATGCTCTTTTTGGGAGCAGTCAGTGCGGTTTTTCAGGGAGAGAGGACAGTCCCACAGGTGAATCTCATTTCCTCTGCACTCGACTCTGTTCATCCACACAACACCTTCACCAGCACCAAAGACTGAATTCCCATCAGCCCTCAGCGCTGCTCCACAACCCAGCTGCCTGCAGACCACCTGAGCATCGCTGATATCCCACTGATCATCACAGACTGAGCCCCACACAGCGTTATGATACACCTCCAGCCTCCCAGAGCACCGGCCCTTACCTCCACTCAGTCTGAGAGAAAGATGCTCTAAAACACACACATCAACCTGCACTGACCAGCTTCAGCACAACACTGACAACAAAATTAACTTTAAACCTGAAGATAGACATTTAAATGCGCTGATTTTACATGCTAATATTACAATGCACAGATAATAATATATGAGAAAAATACATGCTTAAACTAAGAAACATTAACAGTTGTTTTATTTGGAAAATTAATTGAACACTATCTCTGGTGAGGAGATGCTGAACATGTCAGACGACTCCGAGGAGACTCATCACTCTCCTCCACTGAAATAAAACATTATACAATCAAGACTCTTCTCACCTGCTCTGTTTAGTTTTGCAGAAAAAATTGTTTACTTACCACATAAACCTGACCATATTAAACCCAAAAACCATTGAAATCTTACTCAAGCAGATGATTTTGGCCACCTCATCTTCATCACAGTTATTCTGTCCCCAGAGTGAAGATGGACACTGCCATAAAGTGGAATCATGTGGTCGACATGTAACTTTATCCAGCCAGTTAGGAGCTGATTTCACTCTTGATGTAGAATCAGACAAATCACCAGATCTTCCACAGTTCAGCTCTTGACAGATCAGACTCGCTGTGTCTCTGTCCATCTGGTTCCAGCACACATTACCCCAGGATCCATTGTAGAAAACCTCTACATTCCCTTCACAGCCCTCAGTTAACCTGATCTCTTTAAACTCTAGATAGAATCGAAAAGTCATTTTAAAATATGTTGAAAGGATATTTATAGAATCTTTATATCAACTTTAATTTTAAAGAAAAAATATAGCAGGATGTTTACCTGAGCACACGACTCCTACATCCTCCTTGTGATTACAGTCATGTTTTCCCCAGCCTGGAGAAGAGCAGCTCCACAGGGACGTCTCATTCCCCTCACACTCCACCTCATCCAGCCATATGGGTCCAGAACCAGGCCCAAACCAGCGCTGGTACCTGCTGTGGTTACTGAGGGCCACTCCACACTGCAGCTGTCTGCACACCACATGGGCATCTTTAATATCCCAGGAGTCATCACACACTGTCCCCCATGAGCCACTGTGAAAAACCTCCAGCCTCCCTGCACAGTCTCCCCCAGAACCCACCAGCCTGATGGACCCACGACCTGATATTCAGATAAAGAAAAACACATTATTGATCACGGAAAAGAAAAACTGAAAAAATCTGTCCAGATGTTGTTGTTCTCACCAAGGCAGGTGATGTACAGATGTTGTGTGTGGAGCTGCAGTTGAGAGTTTGTGGTAGAGCTGCAGTTCCCCAGATGAGCTTCACTCCCAGAGCACTGGAAGCCCGTCACACACTCAGGACTGTGTTCAGGACTGGATGAAGAGGAGCCGTAGAAGTTCAGCACACAGAGCCACAGCCCCAGCTGTCTGCAGACCACAGAGGATTCAGTGAGACTCCAGGACACTCAAACCCCGCAGAACTCTCCTCCAGACCTGATGGATGAAAACTTCCAGCTCCCCCTCACACTGTCTCTCTCCAGACAACCGCACCAGACCATCATGAAGAGCCAGAGAGGAATCTGAGTGAAAAATGCTGAATTTTATTAAGGAAGCAGTGTTTCAAATTAATTTTTATGGGAAGTTGTTATAGCAGGCTGATTAATTGAAATGCAGAATTTTATTAAATTTTAGGGCTACAGGTTACGCATGTTACCATTAAAGATAATGTCCTGGTACAAAATGACCAGTACCATTTTCACTTCTCTAGAGATTTTGATGTTGTTGTTGACCAAACTGATTAACAATTATAGGAGCAAGCTAATAACAAGGCACATCATAAATAAACAATTATTATTGAACAGTTGGAACTAGCAACTTAATTCCTATATGATGTGTGCACTGCTAGACAGCTCTCTCCAGACTGATGTGCTGCATGGATTGCTAGCTGTTCAAGGGTTTCCTCTTTTATTTTATCCTTTTTTTAGAGGAAAAATGCATGCCATTTTTAATAGTCTGAGTCACTTTTCAAAAGTTGCCAAATATATTTAAAAAATAGCTAATAGTTAGGTGTTTGTTGAAGAAAAAAGTTGCTTAAACTAGCAATAAAACCGCAAAGGGGCAAAACTGATTGCAAGCTAATTCATGCATTTGACTTTTTCAATAAAATCCCTCACCAGAGCAGATGACTCCAACATCTCGTCTGTGTGAGGAACATTCAGCTCGACTCTATGAAGAGATGGAACATTCTGAGAGTTTTTTTTTGGTTTGTTTCATTCCCGTCACAATCAAACACATCAGCCCAGACTTCACCCACTTCCCTCTCCAAACCAGTCTGATCCCACACAACAGACACAGCTAAATCCCACAATTCAGCTGTCTACAGAGGACACTGGCAGCTCTCATATCCCAGCATGCATCACAAACTGTGCCCCATTTACTGAAGTACTGACGTTCAACTCGACCAGAACAAGAGTCTGAACCATTTACCAGCCTGAGATCAGTGTAACCTGGATAAAGAACAGAGATTTTAGGTTTAACACTATGAAATATGCAAAAGAAATATGTTTGAAAAATCCTACCAGAACATAACAGTCCAATTCATTCATTCTCATGGGTTACAGTTGTGTTTGGTGATGATATTGAACAGAAATGAAATATGAGATTCATTTCCTCTGCACTGAATCTCTTGGTGTAAACATCTGAGTGTTTCCTTGGTCAAAAGCAGTTGCTCCCAGCACCTGTACAGGAGTGCCCAAAGTATAAAAGGAGAGAAGAAAGCGGGCCCCTAGGCAGCTACAACATGCCAGGATCCTGTCACTGCCAGATGCAGTTAGAAAATTTACTTAAAACAAGCTTATCGCAGACAGACATCTGTGGGTGGTGTGTTGGGGGGGGTGGGGGGGGGTGGCCAGACACAATTTCAGGGGGGCCGGTACCACCCCTGGCCACCACAGTACCACACGGCCCTTGCTCTGTTTCCTGGCTCCATCATGGCCTCTATCCGGATCCACATCTCCAAGTCGGTTGCCGAGCGCCATCAGAGATTCCACGTAGGCCCCCGAGCCTCCCACGTCACCCTGGCTCTCAGTCCTCCCACTCAGGCACCCCTGGTTCGCTGCTGTTACCAGCCCCCTGGAGTCGGCCGGCCATTCCTCCTTCATGACCCTCCCACCGTCGGCTCCCCTTGGGGCTGTCATGGCTGTGGGCCTGGTCCTGCTGGTTTCACCTCCTGCTGGATGTCCGCCTCCTGTTTCCTCATCCCTCCCTGCTCCTTCTCCGTGGTCTCTGCCTGCTGGCCCCCTCCGGGAGTCCTCTCCTCCTCCACCGGAACCTCCTCCCAAGTTCCCACCCCGAACGCCAACCCTCATGTTTCATATGGTCGAAGAAAGTCGCACCTTCCGGAACGGGGAGTAATGTCACAACGACCCCTGGACGTGTGTGTTTTTGGCCCCTGGGACCCAGTTTCTGTCTCCAGTGGTTTTGTTAATTTAATTGTAGGTATGGTCTAGTTTCTTTCCCATGTGTTCCATGTCCCCATTAATTTAGTAATTCCATGCACCTGTCTGCTCCTCGTTATCCTGTCTTTTATAAACCTTGTCCTTTTAGTTCAGTTTTGTTGAGTCTACAAGTCAGGGAACGTGTGTCTTCTCCGCTGTGTTCCATGTTGGATTATTAAAGACTCTCTCGATTTCTCTCGACTCCTTATTCCTTCCAGTACAGTAGTGTGACAGATATAATATATACACAGTATATATTATAAACATTTTTAAAATACATTAACAAATGTAATTTTGGACAGCACACTTCAGTTGAAATGAAAGTAAATTATTTTGCATGTGCTTTAGTTTAGTATATTAATCAATACATCAACATAACTACCTCTTCAAAGAATGACAAAAACAGTGATTTAAAATGTAAGTACAACTTAAATGCACAATATTACAAGCACATTTTTAAGTGCACTTAGAGTGCGTTAAGAAACAAAGTGAGTACTCAGTTTAGATCTACTTAAGTGGCCTTTAATTTGATGTATATTATAAGTGCACATTAAGCACACTTCTTTCTACCTTCAAGGGTAGAAGGGATATAAACTTACAAATACCTGCTTTAGTGTCTGTCGTGATTAGCTTCCATTTCTGTTCTCTTGATTACTTCCTGCAAGTATAAATCAGCCCTCAATTTCTTTAGTTTTTGGTCTTGTGTTGATGTTATGATGTTTTATGTTTATGCTAGTGTTTTTTAGTTCCTGAGAAACTTTGTCTCTATTTCATCTGGTCGTTTGGGAGAGATACAGATACCGTTAAACTAATACACATAAAATAAGAATATTTAATGCAGTTCTGTGAAAGTTCTGAAATGAAATGTAACATTAAACTGATAAAGGGACATTTTTATCTGTACAGTAGCCCTTAAAGGAACAGTATGGTATATATATATATATATATATATATATATATATATATATAATAGTAGATTATATAATAGAGCTGCATCATCACACACTGTTCCTCACTGACCATCATGATGAACCTTCACTCAGCAGGAGTAAAATGTTTTGTATGTTATTATTAATTTAAGCAATGTTTAAATCATTAAGTGCTTCTAATTTCATAATGTTAACAAAATAATTTTTGAAACGTTTTGCAGTTACCCTACCACTGTACTAATAAAAACAATATTACAACAACATAATTATATAAGTACAGTGAATAACTACACGGGTGCATACATTAAAAAGCATATATATTTATTCAGATTTCAGAATGAACACTTTGACATTTGTGATACATTCAAATATTCGCTACTGTAATGAATATGAATGTCATTTTTTAATAAGCAGGAGAAATTACCAACATTAAACAACCATTTACAGGTTTAGGACATCTGCATTGTAAGAATGTATGTGAGACTTCAGATATCAAAATTTAGGTGATGTTATCTAATTTCTTTTCTTATTGCACGATTTCCTAATGTGTGAGAATACTAGAGCAATACTAGAGCAAGTATTCATGTCGTGTGTTTCTGACAATCAGAAATAATAAATTGATATTTACCCATCTAAAGAACTTCTCATATCAAAATTTGATAGTGGAGAGAAACCGTCTCATTTCTGTGATTTGAAACAATGGATCATAACATACAACATACAACAGTTTTTTATGGTAATTACTCAAAGTGGTTTGGACTCCTAATTCGCTCAGTACAAGTCATGTAATTTCGTTCTGTAAATCCCTTGAATACCAAACAATAGTAAGTTGGCTTTTGTGCTTAGAAAAGATTGTTCACAACAGACTGGTTAACAACTTGTGTTAACAACTAACAAACTTTTTGAAAGTTTAATTTCTTTATTTTTTTTCTTCATTCCCCTTCAGATTGGTAATTAATGTAAAACTTCACTGTACATATTGTAATTGCAACTATGTCTGCCTCGGAGGAATTGTTAATTGTTAATAGTTTTTTGTTTCAGTGGCCTATGGTTTGCTGTACATTGGTTTGTTTATTTTGCTTTAAAAAAAAAGTATACAAAACAAAAATTTGTTGACAATCAGAAACCACAGGCACTGCAAGCACTATAAAGGGTGAACAAACAAGTGCTATTTGTCCTCCTCCCGCTGCTCATATAAAATTATTGTTGTGTATCTTTGATTGTGTTGTTTGTGGTTTTTGGGAGGTAAATAGTAGTAGTTTCTGGTTATTTGTTTCTGGCGTTTTATTTTTTTTCGGCCAGGCTCACTCTTGTCATAGCCTAGACTTTACCCAATCTCAATGAGTTTACAATCCTGTTGGTAAAGCAAGAGATCAAATGAATCAGTAAAAAAAAAAGTTATGAATATCTCATTACTTAATAAGAAAAGATTACTTGCTCATCGTCTGCTGTTATGTAACTCTATTAAGTACACTTCTAACTACATACGGTGAGCGAGAGCACAACACGCTGCAAAATGAAAAAACACGACGGCAACTTAAGAAAACATGCTTCATCCAATTTTGACAACACAACCATGCATGCAGAATACTCACATACGTGTAACACAAACAATAAAAAAACGTTGCTGTCAAAAACAGAGAAACAGGCTACAAATAGGCACAGGACATCAGAAAATGTTTGAGGGAACACGCCAAGTGGATGAACAGCGCGCTTGGGACATGCTGAAGTCAATGTGTGCTCTGAGGCCTGAGAAGAGTTAGTTTTAACATTATTGACGATGGCTAAACTTACTTTTAAAACAATTTCGCCTTATAAAGAATTAAGCCAGAGCCTTAAAAATGTATTATATTTATACATTTATTATATAAAAAAGTAAATAAAAAAACAAAAAAAAAATGGTTAATATTGAAAAAAACCAGGGTAACCCATGCTCAAATTACCCATGGGATAGTTTAACCATGGTATTGGTGTTACACTGTGGGTAACAAAATGGTAATCAAAATTTGTTTATTTTGTTGGGGTAATTTGTTGTGGTCTGTACTTGTGTGTTTTGCTTTGTTTGTGTGCGTGAGGATTTGCGACATGTGCTCTCAGACTGTGAAGAAGATGAAGTTTTCTTAATTTGGGGTGGCTTTTTCGACGGGCATGGTTTTCGGAAGTTGCTGCAGCGCGTTGAGCTCAGGCACCGTAACAGTCTAATGTCCTCAGACGAAAAATATAAACAGTGAACCATTCATTGAATGAATTTTGATAGTGAATGAGATTTAATATTAGATATTATTAGTTGAAGATATTGTTTTTTAAGCCATTAATGATGGGTGGTTAGCTGAATGGTGAACGATCTGAACTCAACACAATTATGTTTATACAAAGTAACTGATGTCAGAAAATGACAGGTTTTTTTGTTCTCTCAAATTTCTGAGGCTACACAATAGAAAAGATTTGTAAAAGCGGTCCTGGAGAAAGTCAGGCACCTTTGAAAAGGTCATGAAAGCAATGCATTTTTTTTTTTTCAGAATCAAAATTGCCAATTGGACTATTTCAGTACAGAATGTAACAAAACATTGTTAGCCTGCAACTGAAACTATTTAGTATAAGATTGCCTATAAACTAACAAAGCTTTAAAGGATTTAAGGACAGCAAAGTGTGAGGCACTGCAAGTCGTATACAGGCTGAACTGCCCTGTGCTTCCTGCGATCCTCACCACACATCATCATGAGCTCTAGTATGTTGTGTATCTTTGATTGAAGTTGTTTGTTGTTTTGGGAGGTAAATAGTAGTAGTTTCTGGTTATTTGTTTCTGCGTTTTACTTTTTTTTCGGCCAGGTAAACTGAACTTGTCATAGCCATCCAGACACTTTACCCAATCTCATGATATAAAGACTAATCCTGTTGGTAAAGCACTAGTATCAAGGATGCAGTAAAAAAAAAAGTCTATGACATATCTCCATCATTTTAATAAGTGGAGATTACTTGCTCATCGTCGGCTGTTATGTAACTTATTAGTTACATGGACTAACTAGACATACGGTGAGCGAGAGCACCACACGCTGCACCTCCTGAAAAAACACGACGGCACTTAAAAACATGCTTCATCCAATTTGCAACAAACCATGCTGCAGAATACTCACATACGTGTAACACAAACAATAAAAAACTGCTGTCTAGAACTACAGAAACAGGCTACAAATAGGCACAGGATCTCAGGAATGTTTGAGGTAACACGCAGGTGATGAACAGCGCGCTTGG